>NC_039251.1:34135793-34380461 GCF_003368295.1 Carassius auratus
TGCAGTGTTTTGTAAAGTGATGCTTGCCTTGTTCTTTGGCTGCCCCAATATAAAAGTCTCATTGTGGAGCTTTTGCTCCCATAATGACCCTCTGTGACAAAGACAGAATCTGATGTAGTTACATATTCATGGAAGCCGTTCACTGCGATACGTTCAGGAGAGAGAATTTTCTGAGACGGTGGCAGGCGATCACACACACACACGCATGGCCGAGTCCATTTGCTCAAATGGAGAGATAATTGTACTGAAGCCATTAGCATCTCAATATCAGTCGAACACTTCTCACATGTAGAGAGAGAGAGAGAGAGAGAGGACACAGCGCACCTCACACATGGAGGCTGGTTAATGGACCTCACTCTCCAAACGCTCCAGTTGTGATTGTAACACTTCTCTGCCAAGATTTGCATCTTTTTATGGATTAGTTAAAAGATTTATCTGAGAACCGATTTATTCAAATTCATATTTTGTAATGATGTAACACACATAGACAAATATGCATGCACACACACACACACACACACACACACAGACACACACACTATATATATATATATTGTTACAAAACCCAATGGTCAAAGGCTGTGTAGCCACCTGTCTAATGGCTGGTCTTTTTTTAATGTATATAAACAGTAATAAAAAAATTCATTGACGGCCCGTCTCACTAATGAAAGAGACAAATTACACAGGGACCGGTGTAATGACTGGTCTGAGATGGGAAAGTGTGGTTTTATATTACTGAGATGATTAAAGCTATTGTTGTACAAAGTGCTAAAAGTCACATGGTACTTTGTGTTGGTGCAGTCTGGAGATGTTTGACAGCTGGATGCAGTCACATTTTCACAAACTGTTGTTCAGAAATTTGTCCATAGAGGCCTGTGAGAGCATAGACTTCATTAATCTGCAGTCACAGTTAATCGGTCGCCTCATTACTAAACAGACACATCCAGAGCAATTCACAGTGCACTAATTGTGGAGACAGTCACCTGGAATTAAGTCATCCTTCGTTTCTATTGTTTCTTAATATTGAAATGGTGAGGGTTATGTGTTTTTGCACTTTAAAAGTAATACCTCCAGGATGTATTCTGTCATTTATTCCAATTTTAACATGTAAAACCACACATTTACAGATCCACAGATTTAATAGTTTAAGAATCAGTCACTAAAAACAGACAATGGTTGACTACTAATCTGACTACTAAACTTTATGATATATTAAGGCACAAACAGCACGTAGGCAGCTCAGATCTCAGACCATTAAGTGAATATCTAAAAATCTCAGTCTTCTTCTCGGCGTCCTGCTGATTGCACAACGGCGGATCATTTTATTCCTGGCTGGTCTTTTTTTAATGTATATAAACAGTACGCTATTTTAGAAATGAATTAGGGAGAATTAATAAATTATGAATAGTTTATCGCTATTGAGTGAATAATATGTAATCATGTAATCAATAAAAAGTAACTGTAGTATGATTACAAGTATTTAACATTTTTTATTTAATCTAATTACAAGTACTTTATTTTTGGAAACCGATTCCAGCGCTGGTTACTAACTGATTACTTATTACTTTTTAACATATACAGTTTATTGTAATATATACAGTACTGTGACATTGTAAGAAATATTGCTGCTACAAATATAACATGAAATAACCCCCATTTAGCAGACATGAATCACCTCGTAGCAGATCTATACAGGTGGAGCTGGGGAAGGAGGAGGGTTTCTGAAGCAAGCTGCACTGCTGCTGCAAGCACTAGTCATATATTTGAATGTTAAGCAGAGAGCTCATTGGCTACCGATACAGGAGAGAACCAATCAGCTGTGCCATGTGATAATGATGTCATCAGGTCAGATAGAGTTAGACCTATCAGACTGCGCCATCTAGAGTTTCATGCCAGAACTATTTAAAGGAAAAGTTCAGCCAAAACTGAACATTTGCTGATAGCCATTGACTTTGAACAATATGGGGAAGAGTAAGTGATGACCATGTTCATTTTTGGGTGAACTTTAGCTTTAATTGAAAGTCATACTTATTCATCACACATAGTACATAATAATGTTTAGTCCCCTAGTATAAAAGCCAATGCCAAAAACTCAATTTTATTAGTCCTATACTTGGCTTTAAACAAAATTAAGTAAACAGTCGAGCCATTTTTGCAAACTATAGTTCAGCGCTTAGGAGGTTAGAGCTATTCATTTGTAGCAGTCGCAGTAAAGTATGCCAGATTGTATTAGTCTGCAACATGTTCATAGCTCACAACCAGGCTGCAAGATGAAGAACTTAACTTTATGAAATGCAATCAGAACACTTTTTTTGGCCGTGTTTACAGCATTAAATAAAAAAATTCAAATGTATGCATTTAGCAGACGCTTAGTGACTTACAGTGCATTCAGGCTATCGATTTTTACCTATCATGTGTTCCTAGGGATATCGAACCCCCAACCTTGCGCCTGTTAACGCAATGCTCTACCACTTGAGCTACAGGAACACTAAGCATTAACTGATATAAGCATAATTCCTTTATTAAATCGGGTTCTAAAACAACACAAACAGTAAATACACAATCATCAGTCATCTGTGATGACCCCCCCCCCCATCTTTCAGTTCTCCATGTCACTTTTCATTTTACTTTCCTCTTTTCTCCTCCATCCAGGTTGGCATGACAACAGATGAAACCAATGGCTTTATTCAGCGATCCAGCAATCAGCCCCCTCTGCTCAGGCCAGGCTATCCGAAATCAATCTGAACCTCCCCAAACAATGTTGCCATGTCACCGTACACCTGACAGGTATTGAGGTATTCAGCTCTTGTCCTGTATCACGCTGGGACCCCCCCTCCGTCCCATTACCCACCCATTCAGAGCAGTCAAAGCCCAGGGCTCAAGCAGGCAAAACTGTTATGATCCTCTGGGTTTGGGCTCAGATAAAGCGCAATTGAGGAAACACACTGAAGTCTGTGTTTGGCCGATATACAGATACAGAGCCATTGGGAGACCTCAGTTGACATGAGATAGGGAGGTCTTGTATAGAGACTGTACAAGACTGAAAAAATTCATTGACGGCCCGTCTCACTAATGAAAGAGACAAATTACACAGGGACCGGTGTAATGACTGGTCTGAGATGGGAAAGTGTGGTTTTATATTACTGAGATGATTAAAGCTATTGTTGTACAAAGTGCTAAAAGTCACATGGTACTTTGTGTTGGTGCAGTCTGGAGATGTTTGACAGCTGGATGCAGTCACATTTTCACAAACTGTTGTTCAGAAATTTGTCCATAGAGGCCGGTGAGAGCATAGACTTCATTAATCTGCAGTCACAGTTAATCGGTCGCCTCATTACTAAACAGACACATCCAGAGCAATTCACAGTGCACTAATTGTGGAGACAGTCACCTGGAATTAAGTCATCCTTCGTTTCTATTGTTTCTTAATATTGAAATGGTGAGGGTTATGTGTTTTTGCACTTTAAAAGTAATACCTCCAGGATGTATTCTGTCATTTATTCCAATTTTAACATGTAAAACCAAACATTTACAGATGCACAGATTTAATAGTTTAAGAATCAGTCACTAAAAACAGACAATGGTTGACTACTAATCTGACTACTAAACTTTATGATATATTAAGGCACAAACAGCACGTAGGCAGCTCAGATCTCAGACCATTAAGTGAATATCTAAAAATCTCAGTCTTCTTCTCGGCGTCCTGCTGATTGCACAACGGCGGATCATTTTATTCCTGATCAGGTGAGAATTCAGCATTTGATATTATTGCTGCTAGAAATAATCAGCTGCTTGTGCTGGTAATAATTACGTTTTTTGGTTTTCCTGTTGCTGACTGAGGCGTTTTATACAGCTAGACATCTGTAGATCAAATCATGTCCCGAAGGACAATTAACCAGAAATTTAACCAAATTGCAGCTAATTTTGTGTTTTCCACTCATATTTTTCCCAGTCTGTTTATCTTTTGCTCTCTTTCTCAGAAACTCCTTCCTTTTTTTCACTCACAATGTTGTTGCTGTTGTTTTTGTGTGCCCCTGGAGATGTTATCGATGCCGAATGTGAGTACGAGTGGTAGTCTGATATTTGGTACCTTAAAGAGCTATTTCTGCCTGATTTAACTCAACAATAACAATTTTCTGTGTAGGTATAAAATGAGAAAATGTATTGTATTTCTAATAGAAATGTGCATAAATAGTATGCCAAAAAAAATAAAAAATGGGGTATTGATACTCAAAAATTGACTTTGGCATGCATATAATACGCAAGTGTTTGGCATGCATATGATACGCAGTTTTCACGTGCATATGATACGCATCTACCCCACAACCCTAATTCATTGCGTAGCATATACACGCCATTTTTGCATATCAATACCACAAGTTTTTGATTTTATTTGGCATATGCATCATGAGATCAGGTTGTATAAAATGAAGTATTAAGGTGATATTGAACAATATTATTCACTTGAATAAAACCAGTGGTAACCATTTTTAGGCATGAGTCTGCAGTCCGCTTATAGATTGGTGATCAGTTGGTCATTTAAAAATATTGAAAGTTTGACCTCCTCTTATAAATTAAGCATATGTTTTACATTTTTTACAACTTTGCAGCATATTATTTCCAGTGAAACACTGGTTTTGGGGAAATCCCAGATTTTCTATGTGCCTTTTGCCCTCACTGTATGCAGACTTTTGATATCTTTTGATGGGGCTATTTTTATTATTATTTTTTGCATGACCGGTATTGCCAGGAAAAAAAACAGAGTGAGAATGAGAAATGTGTGTTGTTTGCTCAGGCAGCTGGTTAGTAACTCCCGTCTCGTTTTATTTCACCCCTCTCGTTATTCTGTCCTTCCTTCCCTACCTTTCTCAATTCCCTCTGACCCCAGGCGCGCTCCCATCAGCCCAGCGAGTGTCGTGGACAGAGAGAAATGGAGAAAGAAGCAGGAATGGAGGGAGAGACACACGTGAGCGGAGGAGTGTTAATAGTTATTGATCCGCTGTGTTTTTAATGTGCAGCGTGGGCGACTGCCACAGCGAGGCGAGGGAGGCAGACACGATCACGGGAAAGCTAACACACAGAGAGCCGGTGTAATAGAAATCTCGCTCCCCTGTTTTTTGCACCGCGTCCCTCCCCTCTCTTCCATCTCTCTCTCTCTCTCTATCTCGGGCTGTAGATTGATCTTCCTCTTCCTGCTGTTTGGGGCTCTGTCATTACCCTCTCTGTCATTAGAGAGGAGTCAGCAGCCGGCCGCCCTGCCTGCATCAGTCTACACAGACAGCTCGACGCATCCCTCACACTGACTCTACATTTATAACAGCAGCTGACACACACACACACACACACACACTCATGCATCCAGACCAGAGGATCTCGAACCCTTGACTTGTGCTCCAGGGGTCTGAGGGTTTTACCAACACACTGACATCACTGTGATCTTCAAAACACAGATGAACTAAAAACACACCTATCGATTTTTTTCTTTAACATCTACATTTTGCACGCTTGCTTTAACATTGTTCACCCACCTCGCTCTCTAAAAACTAGTTTCAGCTCTCATGAGATTTGCTTCATTAAAAATATTATCCCAGTGCTTTTTGTTTGACACGGTAGGCCTGCTACAGTTATTGGCAATACCATTATATTTATTTCAATGAATACAGCATGATTTTTTTTTAATATGGCACTTCATTTAGTAAAATAACTTCCACTGATGGGAAGTAATAGTTTTGATTTGAATAAAACCCACCAATTTTACCAATATCACATAAAGCATTTTTAACCTTCCTGACAAAAACAAAATATACAGAGTATATATCTGAACACTATTTAGTATTAGTTTCAATTGGTGTTTTTATTGTGCATAATGGCTGCATATTGGTACATATAACATAGTAATGCCTTAAAACTCTTAGTTAATACCTTAGTTTAATGATTTAATTATTTGTTAGCTTTCATAAGCTCAGAAACCCACTGAAGTTAACTCGTGTTCAACCCATTATGGTCTCCATTTCTGGCAAATGTGAAAGCATGTAATATTGCATTGATCCACCATCCAATCAAATACAATGTTTGTACCTTTTTCATAATGTACTGTATGATTTCCATTATGCAAATCTGTTTACTTGAGTTGATTTCTAACTTGAATGCTTTTTGACCCCAGTAAATAGTATTGATTTTTCATTTGTTTAATCCTTCTCAAGGCAATGTTATAAATCTCATAAACAGACTGCCTCAGCGCAGGACCATAATCAGCATGATTTTATTATTAACAGTGCAGAAATACAGGGTACTGTGTTTTTTACTGAGCACTTTTGCACATAAAATATGACTCTTTAGAAATGCCAGTAAATCACACATTTGATTAATGCTCTGTTCATTTATTCATACATTTAAGGCTGTATTTGCAGGTGTTTTGTGCTGTTGTGTCTTCTTTTGTTATGCTTATTAAGGTCTTTATTAAGCTGACACATGCAATGCAAATGAAGCTATTACTTATGATAATTGTTGTTTTGTTGGTGTTAGCTCTGAAGGGCAGTGATATCTGTCTGTTCCTTTCTTTCTGACGGAGATGTTAAATGTTTCAGATGAAAACACATTCCGGGTCTTAGGAACCATTCTGTCAATGACAACTGTTCGGTCATTACTATTAACAGTGTGTTTCACTGAGGAACATGCATGTGTGTGTCCATGAGAGGAGGGGACAAATAATTGTAACAGAAGACCTGAAAGTATCCGATGGGAATCTGAAGTCCATCGACTGATTCTGATCTGAATGCTTGAGCTCCCAGTGGCCTTGATTTCTCCAGATGTCTGTGGGCCCCCACACCGGGGGTCAAACCCCTACATGTGGGAGCAGTTTGGGGAAGAAGTAAGAAGACACCTGAGGATGCCATTGCGTGGTTTGGGTGGAAGCTGAGGGCCAGACACATATGACGGCCCCTAACCGCTTAATTTGTTTGAACATGATGTTCAACAGATCTCAGTCTGTGTACATTTCCTCTTTAGAAGCGTAAATATTTGACTACTTTCACTTTGCCCCCGTAAGAAGCAAATTTCCTCGCAGAATATTAAAATGGAATGTCAGGTTATGAATATGAATTGCTCGGCATTTACATGTATCATTTGTGAAATGACGCAGAATGATTTTTCTTGCAGAGAGCGAGAGAAATTACAGGCTGAGCTCTTTGAATATCCTTAAGCATTGTGAGGAAATGTTTAATCTGTCTCCCGCTGGGAAACAGAAACCTAATGCAGTATCTCAGTACCTCTGCTTGTCTGGCCGCAGACATTTTAATGCATTTCAGAGTTCTTCTCTAGGTACGAGATGATGGACGGAGGAACCTTATATTTGCGAACACCCAGGGTTTAATGCACTCAGCGCCGCTCGCGCCTTGTCTTCCAGCCAACAAAACATGTTCCGTGGAATAAAAGAAAAAGCAGAGCACAAAATTATTCTCCCTGCCTTCTATCAAGCTCCTGCATTCAGCAGCGCGTCTGAAGGGCGCGTCAGTCCGCCTGCTCTCTCAGAGAGGTAATTATCCTTTTTCCTGTCACAGGGCTCCAAATGATCTCTAACCACTGGGGAGCTTTTTTAGGGGCTCAGCTTTGTCAATAGGAAGTCGAAAGAGCTTTAATTTTCAGACAGCTGCACATGGACTTTCATCTCGGCATTATTCCCCTGTAGCGGTCATCCACCCGAGAGCGCGCGCGCGCGCGCTCCTTTTGTTTGTGACGTGGGGCCGAGCGCGTGTGCACGGCCTCGCCGCATTAACATATTTATTTATAGACTTACACTTTCTTACAGTCATTTTTGTGTAACGATTTTCACACTCGACATTGTCTGTGTAATTTCCCTTTCAGTGTCTCTCTGTTTTCTCCTCTCTTTCCTTCCCTTTCAGAAAGAGCCATGAATGGATGGAAAATTATCACAATTACTCACATAATTGAGCCGTCTTTGTGGCAAGTGCGGCTCGAGGAGCCCTTTTTCCATCAGCCAAAATGGTTTCATTATAGGGGTTTTCATATTCCCTGACACAGGGCACGGGGGGTGGGGGGTGCTGAAGTCGCTGGGGGAGAAGGGCGGATCATTAAGGTCACAGTGGGGATAATTATCTTGACTATGGAAAGAGCATCCAGCACCTTTTTCCTCTTCGCCACCACAAAAGCACCGTCCCTGGCCTTTCGGCACAAAGAACTTCGAAATAAATGGCACTTCCACCTACAACTTGTCCACAAAGAGAGAGAGACGTGTATCAACATGACAATTTTCCATTATTAAGACTAATGGCGGTCTGCCTTGGGAGATCAAGGGGAGAGGGGGACGTGTTCAGGTGTGCTGGAGGACTGACCTCTCCCCCGTCTCTGTTTGGGACTTAACTCCGAACAAAACCCCGAAAGGGGATGGAGAACCCCCTCCGCCGCGCCTCATTATTTAATTACAGAATTTGCATGTTGCCAGTCTTTGTGGGGCCATTAATTGGACAATGGGAAGTGCATTTGCGACGGTGTAATCAAACCTGGTTTCATTACGCGTAAGGCAGCAGTCTAAATGACGCAACGCTGCACGTGATGACGACGCAGCTGTGACATCATCATCCGCAGGCCTCGGCGGCTCCGAGCGCTTCCGCTTCGCCAGGCTATGACTTTTAGTGAATTTAATTTGCTGCGTAGTTTGAAGATTTGATGACTGCCTGTCTCGAGCCTGGAGACACAACAAGCACAAATACCACACGAGTCGTGACAATTCCGCAGTCGTTTCTTTTCCTCCTCGTCGATGCGTTAAGTAGCTAGGCCTAACCGTCTGTCGGGCGGATTTTTCTATTTCTCCCAGTAACACCTAACTCGGGTAATTGGTCATTTTTGGAGGGCAATTTTGGGGCAGGTGTGGGGATGCTGGGCAGACTGTTCTGACCCCTGCTGCTGTGGTAATGATGGAGGGAGGCTGGCGGGCTCTGCTCACCCTCACCTGCGGCCCAGGTGAGTGATGGGTGTAGATGAGCAGGTAGCAGAGGATCCCGAGCTGATCCCGTCCAGTCGAATCACAGCCGTGTGTTTTGGTAATCGCGTGACACGCACACCTGTCATTTGCTGCTACATTTCATATTTTAGAGAATGAATGGTGTTTTAAAGGCAGAAACCGTAATGATGGGTAGATTTAACACAGCAGTTTGTTTATTTCAGCAAACATGACATCAAAATGATTCAAAGGTTTGTATGTGTTTTAATATCAATGCGGGCTAATATTATATTTACTGTCCATAAAATAGCAGAGACCTGCAAACAGAACCCGTGTGATAATGTGTGCATGTCCCAAAACTGAACAAGAGGCGATGAGACCCCTCAGCTGAAGCTAAAAAAAAAGGGACTGAAAATAATCGAAGGAATCCGTGAGCTTAATACATATGGTATGCAAAAATTATTTAATTAGAGGTGAAATATCAAAAAAATCTATTTTAAAGTTTAAACCAAAATTCGACTGAATCTGTTCTGAATTTATATATGTTATAAATGCTCTTTCAAATGTTATTTTTAGAAATGTACACACACATAATGGTTAAGATTACAAAATGCAAAAGGGTTTGCATTACAAATGTATTATTTTTAGATTTTTTGAACAGAAAAAAAACCTGTCAGAGAACTGTGACATTCTGAGAATATGAGAAGAATTGTGTATTTATTGTTTACAAATATGGTAGCACTTTATTTTAAGGTGTCCATGTTACATGTAATTACTATTATAATATCAATAAATTATGCATAATTGCATGCAAATAACCCTAATCCCAACCCTTATGTATTAAGTACATGTAGTTCATTAATATTACTCAGTACTTAAATGTATAATTACACTGTAACAAGGACTCCTTAAAAATAAAGTGTTACCCAAAACTATTAAATTCACAATTCAGAAAAAAAAAGGAATTGGTTTAATTTTGTCCAAAACTTTTTAGTCTTTGATGTTCTAGTGGAAACAAAACGTTACAAACCCTGCAACTGCATTATTTTAACAGCACACCTAACTTTTCCACACTGATTGACACAGTAATCTGTGGTTACACCTCAGAGTGTCTCTCTCTCTCTCACACACACACACACACACACACACGTTGCTCTTGGTCTCAACAAATTCTCTCACAGTGTCTCTTTGTCCATTGGAATTCAGTGGAGCAGCAAATTGAAGGTGCTGCCTGCTTAAACCCCTCCAAGAGAAAACCCACAGCTGTTTTACCATCATCAGGATTGATCAGATTCTCTGAAATGGGATCATTACGTCTGATCGAATCTGCCGCTGTGAGTCTTTGCTGCTGAAGGAAAGCCCAGGGCTGAATTCATATGAGCGGGTGTAAACAAGCTGTAATTGTAAGTCCCTGGGTAAAGACTGGACCGGTATACGTCCCCAAACACAGAGCACAGACGCATTCGGCTGAGATGTCAATGTTAATGCTCTCTTAATAACATTTTAAACAGCTCCACTTAAACCTGATTTGTTCAGTCCAAATATGTGGTGGAGGAAATGTAAGCTTTTTTACACTGTCATTTTCAGTGGGGATATGTGTGTGTGTGTTGTTCTAATATGATAATGGGATCATATTCTGTTTCATTAGTGCCGTGTCTCTTTAATTTGAAATAGCCCTCCATCATAATGCAGGGTCTGTCAGAAGGATGCAATCTCACACGAGGCAAACACATGAAGTGTAGACTGAATTAGAGATTATATAGTGCACTACAACTTATTTTAGACGTAACTTATCTACTGCAAAGCACACCCAATGCAAAATTAAGCTTGAAAGCTAATGCAAACAAATTGAGTTCATATTTGATTCCATTAAACGTTGTGCTCTTCTGACAATAAATAAACATACAGTTACACGTTTTGGTAATGTCTCATTACACCATGAAACTCGACCAGTTTCATCGTGATTGATTCTCAGTTCCATTGTGATGTTGTCTTACAATCTGTTAACAATTTTTTTAATAATTAGGCATCTGTCCGGATTTGGGCTTTGGCTCTCAGGAACACTTTATCAACGGGACATCTCATGGGTCACACTGAGCTGGTACGAAAGCTTCATACTGAAACAATTAAAAAAGAATCCCATGCCACCAAAAACAGAAACTAATCAGAGACTTCGCCTTCAATTTTATCCGGATGCAAACTCGGAAGTCCCTTTACAGTTGAGAACCAGACCCTGAAAGGACGGATGAGGCCATAAACCCAATTGTCTCTATTTGAAGCAGTTTGTCAGCTCATGTCTGGATCACAAGCACACACACACACACACACACTGAGTGGGCCTGAACTGGTGTGGTGCACTAAATCAGGGCAGCATAGCAGGTGTTTGACTCTCGTTCTTGATGATCCTCTTCTGTGGAAAGTGCTCTAACTCATCATCTCACATGCTGCTTTATTTGAGTTGCGTCTAAACAGAGAACTGCTGTGGTTTCATCCTGACACGGTGGGCAGTTGGACTGAGCTGTGTAATTATGATGGGACTGACCACATGGACAGTAAGAAACTGTTCTGTGATGTCCAGATTTCATTTAAGAGAGACCAGCGTTTTTTCTGTCATCCTTTTAAATTAAAACCACTTTTGTTCTAAAAGTAAATATATCAGATTTGGTTTTTAATTTAGCAAAACTGAAAAAAATAATAATAATAATAATAATTGTCCACAATAAAATGTAAGCATAGAGCAAGAGAAAAAAAGTGATTATAAGTTATTCGTATGGTTAAATAATTTGCAAGAGAAACTTTCTTTTTAGAGTTTTATTAAAATACAATTTTGATGATTTCTCACAGGGATTTTTTTTTGTTTTTACTTTAGATCTGGATATTTAACTAATAAATGTATTACTGGTGCTGTGCTTAACTGTTACAAATCGATCATTAATAATAATAATGTCATTGCATTATTATAATTCAGTGATATAAAATGAGAGCATTTGCTAAATAAATAATTTTACACGTGTAATTGTAAAAATTGAAGCTAGTCTTGTTACATGAAATTTGCTGTCGTCATAACACTTTATATATGTGTATCTCATAAATTCAGAATAATCGAAGACAATAAACACGTGTAACTCGTTTGGTGATAATTATTGGCATTATTTTCGCTCATAATGAGGATCCTCGAGGTTGATTGCGAATGTCATCTGAAATACAAATTGCTTTAAATTGGACCATTCTGAGGATGGTGGCTATCTAACAGGTATTTGTCAGATGTGGTCGTCAGTGCATATCATCCGGGCATCGTGTCAGTTCCAGGGACATCTCTGTGCAATATTCAGGAGTTTTTCTCGTGCGAGGTTTTTCTGATTTCACTGTATTTTATTATGACGGAGTGTGAGAGAACACATGTGGAGATTATGACAGATTCGAGGAGGACTGCGGAGGAGAGATAGAAATGAGAGGAGGATGTGCAGCAGTCCTGTGAAAATCAGAGGTTTTATTTTTCTCTTCTCTTGGCGTGTTAGTTATCTTGAAAACGGATATATCCCCAGCTCGCGATGTTATCGAATATCTAAACAAAACGTTTGATTGAATTGCTCTGTCTGTCATGCAACGTGTTTCTGAAGAGCTACACATTCAGGAAAAACATGTTACAATCGATTAGAGTAACTTCATGCGTCGCCGCTTATAATTTTACACCAATGTTTTAATGTCACAGTTATCCAAACCGTATAACAAAACGCTGAAACTATTTTACAGATTATAAATGAGTGATATTATTTCAAATATTGCAATCCGTAAGCAAAGAGTTAGGCCCTTTCTCAGTTTAACTGCAGACAGATCGAGATAATTCTGCGCCACAATTCGTCTGATGGTCAAATTTATTATATTTCATTTCCAATAAAAAAATAATAATATGAATACGATTGCATGTTTTTTAACTTGGGTGGTTTCGGATATTGCTTCCTTAAGATATTTACAAACATACGATTTATTTATTTATAAAAAAATATTTAGAAACAAATAAATGAACATTTAAAGTTTTTTTTACGGATCAGTAAGTAGATAAATATAGCTGCAAGCGTGTGCATTTGTTGTGATAATTGCTAAGGTAGTGCTGTGTGAACTTATAAATATAGCTAGCAATATATTGCTCTGGTGTAGATGTTTTATTTGTTGATTTGTTTTGATGTTTTTTTTTTTTATTATTATTTAACTTTTCCTGCATCATTGGGTCTGCCACATGTGGACTGATCGCACTTAGGCTTCACATCTTAAAACTAAAAGCTGCAGATAATTTTAAAATAACCGTACAATAAAAACCAAAACACTGCGACGTCAGCCGAATCTGACAGGAGTGCGGCAGATAACAGGAGCTGTTACCGACACCGACCCGTTTCTCTGATCCTCAAGCGCAATGATTCAACCCACGCGCGCGTGCACAACGCCGCAAGTGTTAAATACACAGCTAATTATGCGTATGAAAATTAAACAACAGTGTTATGCTAATTTAGCTGGATTCAGCTGTGTCTTCAAGCACTCGAGACTAGCATTTTAACCAAATGAATCATCAAAGTAATTCATCTTTGCGTTTATACCTGTACTTAATCATATCTGTTAGGTGTTAAATGCTTTGCTCACGAAGCCGTGACCAGCAGAAAATGCAAGAGCATGCTAAAATTGTTTTTAATTGTTTTTTTTTTTAATATATTGTTAGGTCAAATAATTTTGTTTGCTGTTGTTATTCCTTATTAAATTTGCACTTTAATAAAATAATAGCCTAATAATGCCAGGGCATTATTATTACGCACTGATCATGTGAAAACAATTAGTTTTTGAAAGAACATGTTGATTATTCGTTTTAATGTGTAGTATTTTGTGTTAGTGAACACTGTTTGAAACCAAATCTCAAATATCAAAACCAAACATCAAAATCTGATGATATTTTATAATCTGATGTGTGGTAAATATTGTGGCTCTGCAGGAAGGTGTTTGAGCCCTCCACACACGGCCTATGCGTCTCGGTCCATTCCCTAAATTTCTACATTAGCATTGCACAATAGAGTCACAGGTTGGTCTTGTTTCTTGAGTTTATCAGGTCCGTCGGACCCGACCCTCGGATCACCAATCCGCGTCGCTCTTGGAGGGAGTGGACCAATCAGAGAGCACCTTGGATAAATATTCATGATTCCCTGATTCAAACCTTTGAGCGAGTTTGTCTGGATCCACAGCATCGTACCTAGACTTTTCACAGAGACAAACTACATTTTCTTATGAATGGAAAGTGAAAAAATCAGTTGCGCTTAAATTGGGCTCCATCCTTCACTCAGATCATAGAAGAAAACAAAAAAGCAGGGAGAGAGAGAGAGCGAGAGCGAGAGACATGACCATGTCTACAATACCAGAGAGTCTTAACAGCCCAGTCTCAGGAAAGAGCGTGTTCATGGAATTTGGGCCACCAAGTCAGCAAATGTCGCCTTCATCTATGAGCCACGGACATTATTCAATGCACTGTTTACACTCATCCGGACACCCGCAGCACGAGAGCGCGTACAGCCCGGCTCCGTCCTTCCCCAGATCTCTGCCTTATCCATACGTCAACTCGGTCGGTAGCCATTCCTCCAGTCCGTACCTCAGCACCGTGCAGACTTACCCAAACAACTCGGCTCTGGCGCAGACGAGGCTGGAGGACCCAGGTAAGAAACACTGCGTGCATGCCTTTGGTCTTCGCTGGTCGATGCGTTTGTCGGCGCGCTGCGAGAATGTTGGACTGGAGTAGCCCAGATGTGCTGTTATTAGGCTTGGTAATTATTTATTGCGTAATGCTATAAACAATGTATGCAATTAAGGGTAATTATACCTAAAGTGCCGCCTGTAAAACTTGTGCACAGTGATGTGAGCCGCGCTGCATGAACAGTCGGTGAGACAGCTTCTTTTCTCTCTCCCTCCCAGCGCCGGAGTCAGAGAAAAACACCGTGGTGGAGGGAGGAGAGGTGCGTTTCAACGGGAAAGGCAAAAAGATCCGCAAACCCCGGACCATCTACTCCAGCCTCCAGCTGCAGGCTCTGAACAGGAGGTTCCAGCAGACTCAGTATCTGGCTCTACCGGAGAGAGCCGAGCTCGCCGCGTCCCTGGGGCTCACGCAGACACAGGCATGTGTGCTCAGCCTTCACGCGCTTTCTAGAAACCAATTCGATTTTGTGCACGAATTTATACAACCATTCAATGCTTTAGTAATTGCATCTTCTCATGTTTGTTTTAAAGTCTTGGGCCTGTAGCTAATCAAGGGTTGCACTTGTTTGAGGGACATTTTTAAAGAGAATTAAAATCATGCGTAAAACGATTCAATTGCATGCGATATAGATAACAGAAACAGATGCTGTCGCTCGTTCTGACTTCCCTACCCTTTTTTTCTTTTTAGGTGAAGATCTGGTTTCAGAATAAACGCTCCAAGTTTAAGAAACTGATGAAGCAAGGAGGAGGAACAATTGACACGAACGCTTTGGCAAACGGGCGCGGACTGTCCACCGGATCTCCATCCGTAGCGAGCGTCTGGAACTCAACAGCCAGCGTCAAAACATCCACACCGACCTCGTATATTCCCAGTTACACCTCATGGTATCCCACAGCACACCAGGACACTATGCAGCAGCCGCAGCTCATGTGAACCAGCACTGCTGACACAACCCCGCCCCTCTCTCCACCAGTGGCCCAGATCAGGGGACCCAGCACGGGCCACTCACCCTGCGGCCTTACACACACACTGGCCCTCCGCAGCCCAGACCAGATGCGAGCCGGGGACGCTCTCTGAAAGACACCTGCTGACACACCGGCCAGCGTGGACCGAGCGAGGCTCGTCTGCACCGGAGAGGAAACGCATCTCTTTTTTTTTAATTGAAGGGAATGCCGGGAAAAAGGGTTAAATCAAAGCTACTGCTTTCCCCCTTTCCGTGACTTTTTTGATGTGTAAAAAAAAAAAAAAAAAAAAAAAAAAAAAATTAATGAAACTGTACCTAGTCAGAAATGTATTTCATTTTCTTCAAATTTGTAATTTTCCGTCAGAAATTTGGAATTACCGGTTTGTCCATCCACAACAGAGTGCTGCTGTGCTGTGAGTGCGCGAGAGCGACATGAACATCACACAGACACGCGCTTCTTCCAGAAGCTCGTACAGTCGCTGCAGGCTTGTGTAAAAACTGGGATAAATCACACCGTGAGCAAGTGTGAACGTCTCAAGATTTCCCCCATTTTAAAGGGTACAAAGAAACCTTTAAACAAACTTGTTTTCTATGTATGGCGTTTTGTGTTTATTTAAATATAACTTATTTAGAACTTTGTTTTTTTTGTTTGTTTTGTATCTGTTCGTATGTTTTATTTAAAATAAATGTTCTTTAAATTATGACGTCAGGCTGCATTATAAAAATAGAAGCATTCCCCTCGGATCTGAACCTAGTTTGTAAAGCTGAGTGTTTCTGGATCCTCCGAAGAGAAGCGGAGTGCAGATAAACGCGTCTCCGTCACCGACAGATGGGGAGTGTTGACAGCTCTAATGTACAGAAATAGTCGTTTTCGTTGTGTGCTGAATAATTTGTGCAAAAGGATCTAAACATGATTGTGTTGATTAAAATCCATGTGTCTTTCCGTTTTGAGAAGTAGTTACCGGTCACATTAATTTATTGTTTTTGTCTTATGGAGTCTTGTATATAATGTGTAAACTCGAACAGTAAACATCTGCTTATGAAAGAAGTTACACAATGTCATCGCAACGTTTATTGCTTTACCAACAACAAAACATAATAATAATAATAATAAAAATAATAATGCAACTCAGGTACTGATGACACAACTGAACTAATGCAAAAATCAAACTTGCTTTGTAAATAAACACGCCTATCTCAAGACTTAGCCAACTTGCTTCAATATCCAAAATTATTTGTTTTCTGCAGATACCGTGCTTTTCAAACTAAATAAAAAAGCATTTTGATCATTAGCCAGTTCAGTTATTAAATTAGCATACATTAATTTACAAAAACGTCATATTTTTCTCACTCAATTTTTGTCTTTTTAGTTTTTTAACGACACCTCTGGCTTTCCATTGCAATCTGAACCACCGATTAATCTTGTGGTGGTTTCTGTAGCACAGTAATTCCTCCGACAATAAAGGCACTTGTTTCTTTTCACTTTCGTTTAGCCGCTATGAGCTCTTTTCTGCTCTTGTGTGGTTGCTTTTGAAGGCCGTGTGTTAAGTGAATAATCGGGCAGGTGCCGCTCACAGAGGGGCAGCCGAAGAAAGACTGGGGCTGGGAGGGGGGCAGATGCAGAAAGGTAAAGAATGACGTGCTCAAAGGGTCTTTTGTTTGGGGCTGATGGTTTAACTGCGCATTTTAGGGAAATTCTGATGCAGAACAATAATAGAATAATATAATATCCAGTTAGCTATTATAGTGTTCTGTCGCGGATATATTCCTTCGATTCTATTCTTAATAGCAATTTACTTGTATAATTATTATTATTTATTAAATTAATAATGATATAAAAAATGCACAGTCTAAAATTGGATTTGGACAATAATATTTCAATGCATAAGATAGTCTATTAGAAATACTGTGAATTCAGTTGGCCTTGCATCTGCTGTTTGAGTGTTGAGTTCTTCCCATTGCAGTGGGTGCGGGGTGCAGCGATTATTGTGACAGATTTTGACACTCTTCATGTGTGGTCTTTAAAAATGTCCTGGTCAAAGCAGGAAATGGCCCCGCGCGCTCAGTGCTCCAGCAGTGCTCTCCAGATTAATACGCAGAGAACTATATATGTGCGCGTGTGTTATTGTTATTTAAACAATGTAGTAGTCCTATTATTATTATTATTATTCTTTACAGTCTCCGCCGTGGTGTTATAGATCACAATGCTTATTAATTCGTTTTATGATTTAATGCTGCGTCCATTTTACCGGTTTCCAGAGTAAATTGCACTATTTTTTTATTTATTTATCTTCTCTCGAGAATTTCCAGGCGTCTAGCTAATTTTCAGAATAGGCCTTCACCTATATATTTTCTCGAACATTTGTTACAGATTGGCTAATATTGATATGAATCAATGCAGCAACTTGTAGGCTACCGTGGATTTGACGAGTGTTAGAGTTGAATATAAATGTGAAATATGTCATTTCGCCCCCTAAAAATATTCCAAGCACAACTCTTGGGAAGGAATGAAAGAAGAAGCAGCGTTGTTCTGTCTCTTTCTCCGACATGCAGCTGTGGAGCAGAGAGGGTCAGCGTTATTTCACTCTATTCTCCTCTTGATTACGCGCAGGGCCCATCAAACCAGACATAATTACAGTCATTCCCTCCTTACTTATTCTAATGCAGCTTCCCATCTACGGGATAATTATGAGCAATTTTTTTTTCGCACGTGGAATCTTTTGTTAACAAAAGAGATAGCGCACTGAAAGAAAATTTGCTGTGCCATGGGGGAAAAAAAGAAAAGGGAAAAAAGGCGAGTGAAATAGGTGCGCAGCGGTAGTTATAAGTAAGGCTGGCAAATTGCTTGCAGGTGTATACCGAGAGATTTGTCAATGGGAAGAGGGATCGAAATGAGCACAATGTCGGAGTGATGAAGGCAGAGGTGAAATTATAGAACAAGGGCTGCTTTATTTTCCACTGGATTCTATAGGCTAGACAAAATATCACGCAATTTCAGACAGCTTTATTAATGAGGTAGACCACTCTAGTCTGATTCAAAGCAGCAAATGGTGCAGCTACTATATTTTATTTTCTCCAAATAACCGAATAAGATTTTCCAGCTAAAAAAAAATAAAAAATAATTTAGCCGTCAAATTCGTTCAAATTATCCAACAGTAGCTATTATTCGCTTAATGACGACGTTTTATTATTGTTACTTTTTGAAGAATGCTCCGGCGATATTTATATGTCTTCAGTGCTCCAGTATAATGCTCCTAACAACATTTCTAAATACTATTTTGCTCAGAGCCTTTCGATGCAAAGCGCATTTCAAACCACATCGTTTGACTCGTCATAATCATAATACATCATAATAACGAGTGCAAAAAAATTTAATAATAAAAAATAAATAAAAAGTTGAATAAAATGTTTAAAATGAATGCGCATCCTTCTTACCTTAATATGCAATAAACGCGAACACAAAGAGTGGCAGACGTAGCTATAAGATGCCTGTCAGTGTTGAGAGAAGCAGAAGAACAGGAGAAGAGCATCCAGCATCATGGCATAGCCTCGGCTCCTCCAGCATCATGGCATAGCCTCGGCTCCCCGGCTCCCAGGATCTGCCTCCTCTAGCTGGGCTCAGAGCTGACACGCTCTCCGAGCAGGAATGAAAAATCCTGCTTTATTTTCCCTCTTTATAGCTGATGGAAAAAATTGCTGATTATTAGCATAAATGTTTACTCCTCATTACGCTGATGACATTGTGCACTCGAGATCTTGGTAATCTTTGGGAAAATTATGAGTAATTTTTAAAAATTTAAAGCAGCAGTTACCATGCAATTCAGGATAATTTTGCGTTGGCTCCAAACGGATATAATTATCGCGGAGTCAAGATGTTATGCTAAAAACTATGCATTGATATTACCATTTATTATGTACATACAACTTTGACAATGTTGATGCTTGAAATAGCTGGAAATTGTCTTGCGCAAAAATTACAGTCCATATTAGGACATCTAAAATTGCGAAGAATTATATAGTAATTGCAGGCTTTCAGATCGGGGAGCCAGAATGCTCAACTGGAGCAATTGTGGATAAAATTACAGATCAGAGTATAAATTAGGGATGGGGTATGGCATTTTTCAAGTTGTCTACAGGATTCCGGAAGTGTCTGAAACCACAGCATTGCTAATCTTTCAGAGAGAAAGACACGCGGAGCGTGCGCTCGCAGACAGCTCCAATACGGTTTTACATTCGTTTGCATTTGCAAGGTGTGACACTTGTCCAAGTAGAACCACCTGAGTTAATAGACCTAATCCATGGCCATGTTTGCCAGATACAACGAGACAGCAAAAATACAGGCTGACAGAACCGGCGCAAAACCCGCTGGTGCATGTGGTTAAGCGTCTGGTTTGCTCTGCGTGTGGAATATGGGTTAACATGATCCGGTTTGCTCGGAGGGCTGTTGGGCTGCTGCACTTGATGTGATAGGCCTATTTCATTGTTCTTGATCGCGTTAAAACTTCCCAAGAGCTCGTCTCAAGGGACGCGTGGCGTGGGTAAACCCTTCTGCGTTAACAGCGCGTTACTGGGGCCTTTAGCGCTATTGGTTAAACACGGCAGTCCCGTTTCCCGTAGTGTTTATACTGTTGAACGGATAAAGTCTGGACCTTGTGGATCTCTGTAGGGCACATTTCAATACGGGCGTAGTCTCAGCCCGGGGCGACACCATAACCTCTTGTAATGTGGCAATCACCGACAGGATACATCCTCATCACATGCGTCTGCTTTATTACTCATGAATCCTCAAATAAACTGATTCATGCGAGACCAAAAGGAACCAGTGTTACTTGTATCATTTCAAAAGGAACAACTGATATTAAGACACAAGCTGTGATACTTGTCATGCATAATTAATAATAGCCAATTCCTGCTCTGTAATAAACAAGGTCATGGTTATGTTATTATAACGTAAAAAAAAAAGAAATAAAAAAATATCTTTTTTTAAAATTGTGCATTATTTTGTTTTGACAACGCGTTTGATTTTAAGGAATTAACACTTTTAGTTGTGTCGCTTATTCGTTTGAAGTGATGCATTGCATGTGCATGCGTCGGTTTCAGCATGACGCATGACTCAAATTCCCCTGCACATAATTCGGCATTTTGTTTTCCACTAAATTAACTAGTTTTTTCTTTGTTATGCGGCGTGGAAAATTAATGTAGGCTACAGGGCAGTCAAGTCCCTGTTACAAAGGCCTCGCATTGTGCGTGGGCTGGTGGAAGTTGTGAGAAATGTTTCCACGTTGTTTAGCTCGGGGCATTTGTGATACTGCCTTTTTGGCTGCGCTGACTTCATAAAACGTCTGGAGCGCAGAGCTCTGACTCCAGAGAGTCTGAACCCAGCAGAACGCCTTCATGCCGGGGCGTGTTTGCGCGCTCATTCCCAGCCCGAGGCGCTTCTGTCGGCCTCCTCCAGCCTTTGTCCTCAACTTTTATGAATCCGAAAATGTATGAAAATAGTCAGACTATATAGTGCCTATAGTGAATTTAATGAAGAACCTTGTTTATGCTATTCTCTTGACATACTTATTACAGAGTAACCTGGACACACCTGTCACGTTAGTCAACAAAAGGTAGCCTAAATTTGTGGGTTTTGTGGGAAACATTTACAAGAAGTTGCATCGCGTCTCGAGCCAGACTTATTAAAGACTAGAGACTCAACTGGCGCCGAAGCAAAAAGAAGAAGGCGTGGACAGTTCTGTGAAAAAAAAAAAAAAAACCCTACCAACAGCGAACCAAGGAGAGAAAACAAACTACATTCGTAATCCCCAAAGAATAGACGCATATAAAATGCATTAACATGGAAGGTTTCATTTTATTTAAATAAGTCTGAATCATTATAGTGTCAGAAATGTTCATTCGGTTTTCAAAATAAATAGCCTAAACAAAGTACTCCAGAAAAAATACCCCTTTACATGTGAACATGACTTTAGGACAATCAGTAGCTTACGAGTGTTTTTCATTAGTGTTTTGTCCTTATTATTAAAAACCGTGAGAGCCCTATGTGATACACGAATGACAACAGTATTAAATAGACGTACAGAGATTTTCAACTTACTTTACGCACTAAATATAAAACGAACAAACAGACTAAAAACAAATCAAAGACAGGCGCATGAAACACATTTACTGTGGAGAGGGACAGATAAGTTATTTTCAGAAGGCACCGAACAGCTTCAGGTTGTGCTACATGTGCTCTTTCACCCTGCTGCAATATTCACTCCGTTAATGTCCGCGTGAGCTCTCTAGGCTTTGGATAATAGTAATTCACCGAACAACTGGTTTTAATCCCATTGAACAAAATAAATAAATACAAAAATAATTGTAGCCTATATGTTTGATTATTTAGTGTCTGCTTGTTGACGACATAGCATGAGAAGAAACAGTGTTACGCCCAAAACGCACTGGCAATGATCAACGTGGCAATGGTCCTACTGGAAAACAGGACTAAAAGTCATCTGATGCAAGTTCGCAAGTTTTAGAGTCTGTCGAGTCAAAAAATGGTCCCGGCGCTGACAGGTGTGTTGTGGTGAAGCGGCGGCTGTAGATGGCTCGTGGAGGAGTACCAGGGGTAGTTAGTCAGAAAGGAAGCGGTGGTCGTGCTCGGGGGGCTGCTGCTCTGGGACAAACCCGTGTGAAAGTCCCAGGACGCGCTGAGAGGCGGCGAAGCCTGAGCTGGAGACCCGCTGGAGGCCACGTGCTGCTCGGCCGGGATTTCTCCACTTTTCCACAACTTCTTAAACTTCGAACGACGATTCTGGAACCAGATTTTAACCTGAAAAAACAAGGACAACTCAGTATCTCGAGCAGCATTGTAAGGAACTGCTGTTAATAATATTTAGCAAAATACGATTTTATTATTATTATTATTATTATTATTATTATTATTATTATTATTATTATTATTATTATTATTTTTATTTTATTTTTATTATTACCTCTGCCTATTTAGTTACAATTTTAAATGTTGTTACAGTTTTGATCACTGTTTGCTATAAAATTGAAGGACGGGAATAAGGTGTCTGCTGTTATTATTATTATTATTATTTTTATTATTATTATTATTATTATTATTATTATTTTAAAACCATATTTTCTTAGGTCAAAATTAATTAGCATTTAACTATATCTACTATTTATATATATATATATATATATATATATATATATATATATATATATATATATATATATATATATATATATATATATATATATATAAAAGGATATATATATATGAGTAGTATTGTTGGCTGGAGGAAGTTTTAGGAAGCTGTACCTGTGTCTGCGTGAGGCCCAGAGAAGCGGCCAGCTCGGCTCTCTCGGGCAGAGCCAGATACTGAGTCTTCTGAAACCTCCTCAGCAGAGCCGCCAGCTGGAAACTCGAGTAGATAGTACGAGGTTTTCTGACTTTCTTTGGTTTTCCATTAACCATTCGAATTTCCGGTTCACTTTCCTCTTTTTCTGGGGGAGAAAACACACAAACGTAGATGTAAATACGCCTTGAAAGGACCGGAGTTGTCCCAAACTAATATTTTAAAATTGTAATAACTTCAGGAGGCTTTCAAGATTGCTGCAGAGTGACACTTCATTTTCATTCTACACCAAAAATAACAAATGTATCATAATTTCAAATCAATATTTGAGGTCGCAGATGTAATAATTAATAAAATGCGCACTTAAAGGAATCTCGTCAAAATTAGGAATAATGCATTGCATTAAACGTCGCTCTATGTTTACTGTTGCTCAGTAATTATGCACACACATAGGCTAACATTACAGGCCAGTTGTGACCATAAGTTAAAACGCAAAGTGAGCAAGAGAGGGAGAGATATTTACCAGCATCCGCAGGAGCTGCTGAGGAGCAGGAGCCGAACGTGCTGTAGGAACCAAACGCGTTGCTGAAGCCCAGCTCATATGACTTAGTGTTGTACTGGACGCTGTTCATGCTGTTGTTCTGGTACTGGTAAGAGCTGATCTGGCCGTATGGAGAGCCCGCGCACTGCCCGGCCTGCTGGTTATTGTTATAGTAGCTGCTGTCGGTGGCGGTGGACACCGGAAGAGTCGGGGATTCCTGGGATTTGTGCAGACTGTGGTAACTGCTGGAGGTAATCTGGTTTGCATGCATATCTGTACTGAGGCTGTCAAAAACTCCAGTCATGTTTTTCGTAACGCAAAAATACTTCAACGCAAGTCCAACGAATGAGCGAACCCATAAAATCTCTCCTAACGCGCAAAACTAAATAAGGTTTCTGAGTTGTGTTGCATTCCACTTTGGAGCGACGCAAAGCAGAACTGTGATTGTCTGTCGGCAGAGATGCGGGAGGACGGACATTTATCGCGCGTCACGGGGGAGGATGAACTTGTGCGCGTGAAGCAGCCAATGAATGCGGGATACACACTGCTCACAGATGCACGCTCACCGGTGATGGTTAACTGCAATACTCTGTGCTGCATGAAAACACACTTCATAGTGCTTTCTTTAAAAAATTAAACATTGATTCATATTTCACGCATAAGTCTATATTCTGATTACATGCACTTCTTATGTATCCCCATAAGGTTTGTTGTTTTATTATTAATCGTTCAAACAAACGCGCACAGTTGGCTGCGTTTGAATTACGGTTACCTTTAAAATAGGTTACCAAATTGGCGCATGCCTGGAAAGCAAACACAATGGATTCAATGTTAAATACAACGCTTCTTCTTAACATAGAGAGGTGATTTCAACCTAGCAATTAGAATTTAGACTTGGGGTTTGTTTTAGGTCTTAAACAACTCTAAGTAACAGCTCTTTTCTGCATGGCATCCTGACCTGAGCGACACCTGTCGGTGAGAGTGTACTACTGTCGTCCTATTAAAACTCATTCTAAAAATAAAGTATCTTATCATTTTAGACAAATGCTTTTGACATCGATTAAGAGTATCTGGCTAAATAAGGTGTCCAGATAACGTCGACAGAAGTAGAATAATATATATCGACTGTAAAATAAAGGGCAGTCCATTCTGCATAAAATAATCAAAAATTATCTTTAATTTTGGGGTTTAATAGATTTCAACTACTATAAACCAAGTAAAAGTTATAGTATGTTACCTTGACTCTTTATGTTGCATGTTTCCAAAGAAACAGATCAGAGTCTGAATTCTCTTTGAAAGGTCATTTAAATAGCAACAGCTCCTCTACTGACAGTGTGCAGGATCACATCAGTGCAGTGACCACCAGAGGAAGCGAAATTGTGCCTCTAATCCTAAGGCTCATGAATATGAATGCGATTATATGACTTTCTCCCTGACGGTTTGTGTTCAGTGTCAAACTGGAAAATCAGATTAACTTTAATTCCCAAAAAACGCCATCATTTTAGATTGAAAACGTATACGCTGTAATAATGAAGCGACACATTTGTACTAGACGTGTGAAATTAATGTGGATAAAAAATACACTCTGAGCCCCTTGCACAACTGAGAAAGTCAAAAAGGGTTAGGTTGTGCCCTACTCAGCCTCAGCTACGAAACTGTCGCATTATACTACAGCAAAGGCTAAGCTCATTAATACTATTAGTTTCTGCGAATTAAGCAACGCCAGAATGACCTAATGACGCACCAAGATTAAAAGATGTACTTCTTGGCCCCTGGCAGCAGTTACAGCAGTGATCCCGCAGGTGTCTCTGCTCCCCGCGCAATCAAAACAACAGCAGCTCGGTTTTTTTTTGTTTGTTTTTTTTTTCTCGTTTTTTCACGGTCTAATGCACCGACTTACAGTTAGCACGATTTACAAACCTTTTGTCTGCGTTGTCTAATATGCATAAGCTAAATGTTATAATATGCTATAATGCATGATATCTGAATATCTTTGTCAAACTAAATGTTTTGTTCTGCATAGCAGTCAGTCACATATGAATAGAGAGTAGAATAGATATAACAACAATAATAATTCGGTTCGTAAAAATATGAATAATGGAATAAAAATCTGGTTTACAGTGATGGCCATAAATGGGGGCATAAAATCCATACTGTTTCAAAAGCATAACCACAAGAGATAAACAATATGATCACGTGGTTTAGTGTGAGGAAATCACTTACTCATCTTTTGTGAGTGAAGTTATTTCCAAATGTAGCCAACAACTTTGCTGCCTTCTTGACAATGTAATGGCATAAACTACAAAACAACGATTTAAACAGATTTCCAGTTCACTGAGTTTTAAGAGATGAATTAAAGTGCTTCTATTAAATTATACGTTTTATATTTCTGCCCTTAAAAAAAACTTCCATTGTATGTGTCACATTAAGTTTGATGTAAGGAACACGGAGCCGTGGATAAACATAAGAGTCTTTAATAGTATCCAACACAGAGGGTAAATCCAACACAGGGAACAGGAGGTAGACACACGTACATCACTGGTAGACCAGACAAACACCAACTGAACAGACTGGAGATAATAAACGCAGGATAACTAGGGACAAAAGGAGGTTCTGGAGGAGTACGGACACCCGGGAGGGGGCCATCAGACGGAGTCCAGGGAGGAGACAGGAGGGACCCGGAGCAGGAGGAGCCCAGCTGGACCCAGGCTACAGCCATAATATCGACCCACGGTAGAGCTGACGGAGGGAGGAGCCATGGAGGAGGAATGCCCGGGTACTACAGAGGGTCGACCAATGGGGGTGAAGGAGTCTATGGTGGATAGCCAACGAGCCAAGGGGATGCCGAGGTGACAGAGGCGGAGATCCATGGTGGAGCTGGAGCAACTAAGGACCAAGGTGGAACTGGCGAGAGTAAGGAGCCCAATGGAGCCAGTGGGATGAGGCAACAAGGTGCAGCTGGAGGAGCAGAGTCCATAGGCGATGGCGGGTTGATGCCAGACCAAGGCAGTGCTGAAGGGACGAGGGAGCCTGGTGCAACTGGTGGATCGACGGGTGACCATAAGGCGAGGGAGCTAGGAGCCATGTCGGAGCCTCTGGATCTACTGGCCGAGGCGGAGTCCAGGCTTTAGAGGCTGGAGGTGGAGTCAAGGAATGTATTCGGGGAGCCCTCTTCTCTCCGGTGTGGCACATTCGCTGTGTCATACTCAGCTCACCTTCAGCCACGGTGCAGGGGGCAGGGCTCCTCTCCGCGCTCACATCATCCGTGGCTTTCTCCCTCATGTCAGGCATTGTCACCAGCTCTCGCACCTTGTCTGATGGGTTCAGCTCTGTCTCCGGTGCGATCCTCTCAGTCATCGGCGTTGTGCTGGCTCGTTGACCGCGGTGTGATTAGGCTCTCCGTCATCGGTGGGCTCGAGCTGCCTGCTCTGCTGTGGCTACCGAACCTTTAAATCCGCCAGGGGTCCTGGAACAGGTACCGCTCTGGAGGCCTGCTGTCCCGTGTCTGTCCTAAGGGGACTCCAGAGCACCCCCACGCACCCTCGGGAGGGGGGAGTAATGTCAGACTGTGTTCCTGTCTTGTGTTGTGTTTTCCTCCCCCAAGTTTCCCCTTGTGTTTCCTTATGCCCATTTTTGGTTATGTTTCTGTCCTCATTGTTTCATTATGTGTTAATTTGTTTCCTCCCGTGTTTGATTAATTATCTAGTTCTCTCCCCTTGATTAAGCCCTGTGTTGTTTTTTATCTAGCATCCGGCATTGAACGCCCATGCTGAGTTTCCTGTGTGTCACTGCCTTCCTTGTTTAACCCCGTTTTTGAACTATATTACTTTGAGTTTACCACACGTCTCCTTGTTCCTCGTTTCACCACAGAAGGCAAGTGCTGTAAAATAAAAACAGTGATGAGTCAAAATTATTATTATTTTATTAGTATTAGTGTATTAGCGTATTGCAACAAATGCTGTCGATTGAGGTGAATTTGTCATGGAACCCAGAATATTTCTTTAAGTGTTATACATTTGCTCATACAGATGGATTGAGGTTAGATTCTGCTAAAGAGCAAGCATGTTTTTCCTGTCTAACCCAGTCTGCTGATAGCCCTTGATGTGTTTGCAAAGACCTTTCGCTTAGATGCTGTAGTTATCTGTCAGCTTTATACTGACTGCAGTGTCACAGTTGACTCATGTCTGAAAGTGCGTTCTTTTCTGAAATGCTGAGGTCAAGCATCTGAATCCGCGAGGATAAAAGCTGGAAATGAGCCAGTGGTTTGATATCTTGTCTTCTCACAAGGTGATACTAGCATCAACAGCAGTGTCATTGTGGTATCTGTTGACTTTCTCACGATGTATGCATATCCAGAAATGTGAACAAGTTTCAGTAAGGGAATCTATTTTCAATAAACAAGGAGAAAGAAGATGCATTAGTAGGCTGAGAACACTGTAAAAATATCCTGATGAATTTATGGTAAAAAAATATGGCAGCTGTGGTTGCCAGCAATATGGGATATGTTTTACAGCATATTTCACGAAGTGGTATAATGCAAATTATATATAGCCTCAAATTTAACATCCTTTTACTGTTTTTCACAGAGAAATATATGGTAACACAGTTAATTAACAGATTTTAACTATAATAAACATCTTTTTTTCTTTGCTTACTACAGTTTTAACAGAGATGTGTAATTGAAGCACACTCTTGTTCATATTTCATGCTGGTTGACAGTGTTGTTAGCAGTGTAGAGATGTAGTCATCAAATACTCAGCTGCTGAACTGTCATATTCATATTCATACAAAAAAAGACCTTGTTTTGAAAGTGTTTTCACAGACTGGTGACCCCTAATTGTGGTTAATGGGTATTTTCTGTTTAAGAAGTTTAACAAGTTGCAGAATGAGAACCAATCATTTACCAAGAGTACTCTGTTCAGAGGCTGTTGGTCAGGACAGACAGCGTATGTACGATGAGTAAATATTCAAGCCGAGGCTTGTGAGGTGAGCTATTTATAAACAGAGAGCAGGGAGTTCACACGCAGTTGAAGAACTACATGAAACAACAGTCTCAGTGAGTGTGACTGTAACTTTTTAACTTAACATCACAGTTTGGGCAGTTTTTATTTGGCAGGAACTTGTTATGGGTTGAGTAACTGGTGGAGCATGAGGCTAGTCATGGGTTAAATTTTTTAAAGCTTGCATATTTCAAACAAGCACCCTGAATGTGCTTTTTAGTAACTTACTTTAACTGAATATATATATGTGTGTGTGTATGTGTGTGTGTGTGTGTGTGTGTGTGTGTGTGTGTGTGTGTGTGTGTGTGTGAGCTTGTGTAGGTGGTTAACGAGGACACAAATTTGTATAATGACATAGGTATGATATTACAGATATTACAATGTGGAGGTGGTTTATGAGGACATTTTTAGTTTCCCCGTAATTCAAAACGCTTATAAATCATACAGAATTAGATATTTTGAAAATCCAAAAATGCACAAAGATTCCTGTGAGGGTTAGGTTTAGGTGTAGGGTTGGGGTAGGGCAATAGAAAATACAGTTTGTACAGAATAAAACCCATTATGCCTATGGAGAGTCCCCATAAACCACATATACCAACATAAGTGTGTGCGTGTGTGTGTGTGTGTGTGTGTTTGTGCACAGTCGGAAAAAAACATTTTTTATGTGTTTCCTCAAAAGTAATTTCATGACCCACCATGCTTACTTAAGATGAATCTATGTATACAATCATATATGTGACAATTTCTATGGACAGCACTTTATGGGGTTTACTCACGTACTGTTTTCAGTCCATGCAACTGTGAGTTTGTCAGGCACATAACAGTTTTGTGAGATCTGTTTCTCCAGACAGTGCAGGCCAGCTGACACACTGTTCAGTCAGATGCAAATAACAAGATGAGGCAGGGAGCAGGTGGCATACCGGCTGATGTCAAAGCTGTGCGTATTTATGCTTGAGTTAGCAGAATATGATCCTTTAAATCATGTTGTCATAATAAAATTGACACTCTCTGTTGCATTACGCTTTCAGGACTATTCATGCTGATTCCACACAAGACTGGCGTCCATCCACAGCAGATCATTCACAGCTGTGTGAGGATTTTGGGACAGAAAGTCAGCAGAATTTAAAAAATGCTTTGTTTTTATTTTTAATATTCAATCTTAGTTTAATGTGAAAGGATTCCAAGAAACAAAAGTGTGACTAATGAAGACAAGTAATGGTAGTGGTCACTTCATCCGGACACAAATTCGTCTGTTTGGAAATCTGACCTCAGCATTAATGTTTTATCAATCATACAAAAGCTCATGAATTATTTCACACACTCTCATATGGCTTTGACTCTCGTGTGTCTTTTAGAGAGTTGTTAGCTTGAAAAGACAAAAGAGACAAGATTGAGATTGAGATTGGATTCTGTTATTTGTGATTTCATGCATCGCATAGTCACAACAATAAAGAAGAGTGACCTCGTTCTCTGTTCACACTCTTCAGCTCAAAAACACAGAGAGGGAATGCATTATACTCTTTCAGTCTAGGAAAACTAATTGCTATACTGTTTTTTAGTCTCTTTTATTAGTACTTCACTGTGTGTGTGTGTGTGTGATTTGTTTGTGGTTGTATTTTTGGAGAGGGATTTGAATTTTTTGTTTGAATTATTATTTGAATTTAAATCTATGATTTATATGAAGTTTGCCAATCTGTCTACCAATATTTATGTGCTTGCCTGCCTACTTGGTTCAGCATTTTTGTTCTGCTCCTCCACCTCTGAGCTATGAATGTAATCCCATGTATGTTTTGTGTGTTCAAACGAAGTCAAAACTGAGCTTCACTGGACTGTAAAGAAGACTGACATCTATAACTTTACAAATGATTAAAGAGGACTTTGTGTGGAATGCATTGATACATGCTTAATAAACATTAAAAACGCATTTAAAGTTCTTCATTAGGTATTCATTAGTCACCAGGGGTGAATACTGTAGTGAGGGGTCAAAGGTGAACACCACTCTTACAGTCATCATCAATCACAGGCAGCAGATAAAGCGTACAGGATATACAAAACCACACAAGAGACTCTACAAGCTATTGTGACTTGTCTTTAATCAGTGGGATAACCTCAGAGTCTTCCCAGCATGCTCTATTTTCTAGAACTGTTGAGAATTTCTACTGCTTTTCCATCATTGGAGCACCAAGCCTAAATATCCTAGGATCGATAACAAGTGGGGGAGGTGCAAGAGTCTGCCGAACGAAATCCTGCCCGGTTTACATTAATGGCTCCAGAGAGCAGAGCATGTGACGAATAAATCAAGTCCAGCACGGCCCTGCTCCTCCTCCAGTATCTGCCTTAACACACAGTTAAATGAGCACACAACAGCACACGCACATCTTCATTTTTACACCACACAATTCGCCACCCACTTTAGAAACAATCACATATTTCACCTTTAGTGATTTTGATGATGGTCAAATGCATCAACAGAAACTCAGCATCTGTAGGCTACTAATTAAAGATTAGGACTACATTTAAGATTTATGCACTGATTGCATATTAAGTTTCATTAACACTTTATTTTGAGGACCAGTTCTCATTATTACAGAGTTGCTTATTAGCATGTAAATATTAGCTGTATATTAGTACTTACAAAGCACATATTGATACTTTATTCTGCACGACCATATTCTAGATCCCTTAATGCTCCCCATACCTAAACATAACTACTACCTTAACTATTAATAAGCAGCAAATTAAGAGTTTATTGAGGCAAAGGACAAAAGTTAATAGTTAGTTAATAGTGAGAATTTGACCTTAAAATAAAGTGTGTTCAAAATGTCGATCCATTTGGATTACATCGTTTTACTATAAATAAGGGAATAAACCTAATATTTGTCAGTCATACATAAACAAAACAGGTAAAATGTATTGTTCAAGTTATTATGTATTTTTAAATGTAATTAAAATAATCATATTTTCAAAATGCACATTGCATAGAATCAGCATAAATCTGTCAACTGTCCATATGAATTTAGGCCGAAATATTTATTTCGAGTGTTTTATGGATGTCTGATGCAATGTCATCGTCAAAATCCTCACCAGTTTCCAACCTTGACATCCATCAGTTAAAGTGACACAGAAAGTGAGATACACTGTCAGGACAGACAGCATGTATAAGTTCATCAGTGTGTTTTATTCAGCATCAGAGACAGACAGAGCTAGAATGTCTATGCATGACAACCTAATGCAGATCAATGGACACAATGCACTCAGGGGTATTACAATTATTCACAAGCCCCAACATGAGGGTGCCATTTATTATCTTTAAATAGATTCAAAAGTACTAAGACTGTTCGAGACTGATTTGCATAAGCAGCGTATGTCAATTTGCAAAACTTTTGCAAGATCCACATTTGCTTCTGTTGCATTTGGGATACAAGTAGGTTTAGGTAGAATTTACAGTTGTCTTAGGGTTAGAGTACCGTCAACAGTGTAATTACAGATGCAATTACATGCATGCATTTCCAATGTAAGAACAATCTAAAAACATACTGATTTTCGGTAACACTTTATGGTTACATTTTATTTTAAGGTGTCCTTGTTACAGTGTAATTATACACTTAAGTACTAAGTAATATTAATTACCTATATGTACTTACTATGATTAATGTTAGGATTAGGGTTACTTGCATGTGCAGAGTAAGTACATGTAACATGTAACAGGGACACATTAAAATAAAGTGCTACCCTCTCATTTTACAGTGTCCTTGTGACACGTGTTCAATTCAATTCAATTCAAGTTTATTTGTATAGCGCTTCTTACAATACAAATCGTTACAAAGCAACTTTAAAGAAAATTATGTTTCTACAATATTTAGTAGTAGCTTATGGTGGTGACTGTCAGTTTGTGCACGTTTGACAGGATTTTAGAAAAAAATATATAATAATAATTTTTACATGTGACATGTAATTACTATAGTAATAACTACAAATAATTACATAATTACTTAATAACGCTAAACTAAAACCTAATTTTAAACTTCAACCTTATCCTAAGTAAATATTGTTAAATATTCAGTACTTAGTACTTAAATGTATTAATGGACACATAAAAATAAAGTCTATCAGTAGTTATTAGGGATGGTAAGATAAACCGATTCGCAGCGGTGCATCTGTAGAAAAGTTAACAATGTGATGCATCGATTTAAAGAAATGTGTGCAATTGTATTGTGATGCATTGCTTGCATCAGTAAAAAACTAGTTATTTATGTATACTAATTAGTTTATGGGCTATACTTTTATTATTTAGAAAGTGACTAATAATTTGTGACCTGTATTTTAGAGTGATTTCTCCTCTCTAAATGTGTTTCACAAGCGTGTTCTCTAATCACCGCTGCTGCTACGTGAATGAATGATCAGAAAAACTTATCGGCCGATGCCGATATTTGAAAAATGACAAATATCAGCCGATATATCGGCCTTAGCGATTTATCAGTCCACCACTGGTTGAGACGCACTGTGTTAAATTCAAATCAGATCACACTACATCCCTAGTAGTTCAAGACTTAATACATTTGTTTTTGTTTTTGTTTTTTTGTTTTTGAACTGTTTTCAAGGCTCCCCATGTGTCTTGGCCCCTCTCATTATCTAACGTCCTTTATTTCTTGGTCTTATTCTCACAGGCTGGACACCTGTAGATGTGAAGATATACAGTTTTAATGAGCAGATGCTAAGGCTTATCGGTTGTGTGAGATATGTAGGGGGTGAAAGTCTATGATATGACTTGTGTGCATCAGTAATGAGCTGTGATCCGTCTGTCAGACCCCGATCCCTCCTGAAGACCAACACTCAACACAAAGACAACACAACACAAGATGGGGCCTTGCAAATCTAATCTATCCATATAGCAGTCTCTGCTTGTAAGACAATTCCCCATGCATCAGTTTCTATGAATAACATTCCACTTATGTGTTACAAACACATTTAAGATTGCTTTACAAACAGGGGAAAATAGGGATGGTTGCCACTTTAACCCTTTATAAATCTACTAGAGGGTTGAAATCAAGATTATACATGAGCACCATCTTCCTGAGCTGACAGTAGAAGTGTGTATGCAAATATTAAGGAAAAATAAAGGTTATTTATTGGCATTGACGGTTCCATGAAGATCCCTGAACATCCATGGAACCCTTCAAATGCAGAAAAGTTTATTTATAGACACAAAAAGGTTCTTTAGATTTTAAAAATGTTCTTTAAATCTTTCATTCTGTTCACTGAAAGGTTCTTTGAGCAAACAAAATGTTTCTTCTATTTCATCACTGCAAAAAATACCCCTTTGGAGACTTTATTTTTAAGAGTTTATACACACACACACACACACACACACACACACACACACACACACACACACACACACACATATATATATATATATATATATATATATATATATATATATATATATATATATATATATTCTGAAGTAAAAAAACAACAACAAAACAAAAAAACAAGCATTTTACATCTAGTTGAGAACTGCAGTCATGCCAATGGTTGTTAATTAACAAAATGTGTATTGTCTGAATCAGACTTCTGTGTTTAATTGGTAATACTTTAGATTAGTGTTATCACACATACAGTGTTCCTGTGGCTCAGTGGTAGAGCATTGCGTAAGGTCGTGGGTTCGATTCCCAGGGTACACACATACTAGTAAAAAACATATATAGCCTGAATGCACTGTAAGTCGCTTTGGTTAAAAACGTCTGCTAAATGCATAATTGTAAAAACAGTTTTCCCTCACACTCAGGTAAGGTAACTGTTGTAGTAGTTGTGTAGTAGTTGCATTTAGGTCCTCAGACTAATGCATATGTAAAATTGTCAATATTTTCAAACAGCATGTTGATATGTCCTGCGAGATCACCAGACCTCACTGAGCGATTCATCTCATGACCGAAGCATCAAACCCTGCAGTTCAATTCTGTCAGGTTACTCAAACATGCTGGCCATGTGTGGAGCGGGACAAATGAGAAAGTACACAGCTAGTTAATGCTCGTTCACCCCAGTTCCTGCTGTTGAGGAAATCTAGCAGGGTCAAGAAATCTGGTGTTTGCACAGGATGCTGTTTTACTCTGTTTACAGCTCACATAGACACAACTAACTGCCGGTGTTGACTCTTAGCAGAGAAAGGAGAGAGAGTCTGATTGAGACTGTAAGGGGAACTGCTATTGTTGATTGTGAAGAGGAATACAGTTTTATAATGTTGTGTTGATAGAGTAAAACATCAGTGAAAACAGAAGGACAACAGGAAACTTCATGCTTCGTCAGTGATAATGATAAAGCACTAGTTATGCATTCCGACAGTAAAATGTCTGAAATATGTGTGAATATTGTTATATTATATCACATCACATTATATTATATTTATAATAACATAAAAGGGTTTACAGGACAAAATAACCTATTATAAAGGAAATATCATTTCACTTCTATTTTATAATTTGATTTGTGTTGATGTCAGTTGATGTTAAATGATAATACATGGATTTTTATACATATAATAGATAATTATATGTATATATATATATATATATATATATATATATATATATATATATATATATATATATATATATATATATATATATGTGTGTGTGTGTGTGTGTGTGTGTGTGTGTGTGTGTGTGTGTGTGTGTACATTTCCAATATACCTACAAGATTCACAAAGGTACTACAGATTCTGCTGCTTTTTAATTGTTAGTATGCCCTATAAGTATTTGTTAATTTTAAATTGTTTGTTAATAATGAGTGGTTCTGCATTACAGATGCTCTGAAATGTTTTATCATTATCCAAAGCAAACCTTACATTTTGTCATGAACTGGCTTTTGTTCTTGTGTTTGGTGCTACTTCCTGTCTACAGTGTCATTTGTAGTCAACTTAAAATCCTATTGTTTCATTGTTATTTATGATTGCTTTCACGGGTGTTTCTTGTTACCTGTCATCCTGTTAGCTTTTCTGTGTATACATTCGTCTTTGTCAGTCGTTGTCCTTGCTAATATTGTTTCTGTTTCCTGGTTCCACTGATTGCATTTGGCTCCTACCTCGGCTCCTCTTTGCATTTCACATTTTGTCTTTATTTTCATTTGCAGGCATGTCATCTGTGGCATAATGCTGACTACAAAACATTTATCTGCTTTTCACATGCCTCATAAACATTGTGGTAAATTCCACGTGATTAGCACAAGAATACAAGAAAATCAGTTCAGTACCATAGTGAAAAATAAATATACGAAAATGGATTTGAAATGCATTTATTTCCTGCCAAGTATGCTACAAATACATTTACATATGTATGTATCTAATAAAAATACCCTGCAATTGTACTTTTAGTATACTCAACCGGTGAATTTAAAGTCCAGCTTAATGCACATTAATTGTGTGAAAGTGCTGAAGTTCAACTAAAGATATGCTGACGTATGTGTGATTGTGCTAAAGTGGAACTAATGCAAGTATACTTCAGCTACATTTTAAATGTCTTGCATTTAAAGAGCATGCAATCCTCATCAACTGTGACATTAAAACACATTTTAGACTTAATATTAAGAAATGTGCATTGTGCACATGTAGTACACCAAATAAAGTTATAATCTTATATAAAATTATAATCTTTTTAATCAGTAAGTCTTGAACAATATATCATGTTAACAGACAAACTATACTTAGTATTAAATAAAAAAAATTACTTATTTTAAATGAACTACTTTTTTACTAGGGTAGTAAAAAAAAAACACATAAATAAAATAATAATATATTAACCTATTTTAAGAATTGATGCACTTTATTGAAAGCTTCATGTTTCTGTTTTTAAACCAAAATGATTGCAAAAAAAGAGGGACGTGTCTAGGTTATTTTATGTGTTAATCAACAGTTTGTCACAAGCTCTTCCATCAGAATGCATGGAATCTTGGGAACAGAGGCAGATATGAAGCCCATGGTCACATGAGAAAACTATTCTGACAGGGTACACTAAAGAGTGTCTGCACACATTTATCCAGCAGATAGTGCTGCTTTCCTTTCAGCTCTTTTCCTTTTGACCTCAAGAGTGACCTCGCTTTACCACCCTGCAACCACAACAATGGGGATCCCCCACAATTCCCTGCGTCACTGGCAGGAGCGGTCTGAGAAGGAATGTGGTGATGTCCTAATGTTCTGGCATCCTCATTGTTCTGCACCCCCACCCCCATCACTGCTGAACCAGAGCTGAGCTTTTGTGCTGCAGGAGCTGATTTACACAAAAACCCAGTCACAACACTGGCTGATCAGGAAGCTCTCACTGAGATTCAACTCAGCACTTTAGCAAGCCACTGATGCAAGGAAAACATCTTTCCCCTGGGCTCAAATCACAGGTTGCATGCTTCACGCTTTACGCTTATGCTTTAATTATCAATCTAATACCAGGAGGAGCTTTTCTGGTTTGGGAAAAGTCAGGTTACTTCTAACGCTCTAGAATGAAGTGTTAAATAATTGTTAGATTTCTAATGTTTGAGAAGACATGGGAATGAGAAACTAGATTTAGTTTAATTAAACGACCCACGAGCACCTGTAGTTTTACACATACATTTAAAAGCAGCAGGTGAAACAACACCATGATGTTACTGAAGTTAAACCGGAGCGGAGGTGTCTGGGGACAGCTTTGTTATTCTGTCAGAGGATTCTCTGTTTCCTCGTCCTGATCTGATACATATGGAAATGAGTCAAGTCTGTGTGCATCACAATGATGAAATCAATCTGTATGGTGGCCGCATACCGCTCGGTCCTTATGGAGATGAAAGCCTAATTTCCTCATCCTCGTTTTTTATTAGTCTAAGTGAATGGGGGAAAGAGTGAGAGAGTCCAACTCCCGTCCTCTAAAAGCTCTTTAACCATAACCCATCACATCTAAAAGCATTTAAAGAGGAATATGTTAGTTGTTGTTTCAGACGGACGGATTGATGTCAGATGTTCCTCAGTGTGACAGTGGGTTATTTCCATGTACATGCATGTTTTGGTTCAGAAACCCCCAAAGTGAGTGTTTAACTGTCAACAGCTGACACCTGCTAGAGGACAGGTGTATCTGTGGGGGGTTAAAGACAGCAGTGACTGATGCACACACTGTGATGTATCAATAGATATCTATATCAAATACATTTACATATAAAAATACCCTGCAATTGTACTTTTAGTATACTAAAGAATACTGCTAAATTGGAACAAATGATATTGTGCTTAATGCACTTTAATTGTGCAAAAGCAGTGCTACTAAGATATGCTGAAGTATATCTGATTGTGTTAAAAGGGGTTCTTTTGCAAGGATACTTCAGATACACTTGAAATATTTTGTATTTAAATACTGGTATCATTCAAATACCATACAGTCCTCATCAATAGTGACATTAAAACACATTTTAGGTTTAATATTAAGAAATGTGCATTGTGCACAAGTAGTACTCCTAATAAAGTTTACTTATATGTTTTTACATCAGTACTGTACGTCTCAAGTGATATGTCAGTAAATATGTACTATAAAATGTGTTCAATAATTAGTTTTTCTTTTCAACTGCTTAAACACATTTTCAAAACTTTGCCTTTTTATTTCAATTGAAGAATTGCACGCACAAAATGCAAAATGCCTCACATCTCTTGCAAAATGAAGCACTGCATACAGAACATTCAAAACAACTGTTTGCAAACACCTTTTCCGTAATATTAATTCCTGTTAGATTTTTGTGTATTGCATAAAGAATTGTGTTTTGTTTTGCAAAAAGTGTTTAATGCAGTTGTAAACTAAGTCAAAGGCCGAGACCTGTTTTGAGTGTTTAAGTGTCATCTTTCAGAAATTGTGTGACAAGTAAAGATTTTGTGTGTAAGCAGTTGAAAAAAAACTGTCGTATGAAATGAATGTCCTTTAAATATATTACTTTTTTTCATTAAACTTTTTGTCATTAAACTTCAATCACACAAGATTTATGACTGTGTCCCGAATGGCCTCACAAAGCACTGGTTAACAAACCAACTATTATGCATCTTTAATAATTATCTCCAAGTTAAAGTTGAAGGTTTAGTTCATGTAGTTCATCATAAGTTATATCTAATCCTCTTTTAAAAAGATTTCATTAATGATTATGGACATTTTGTGTTCCCATGTAGCCCTACCAACAGTTCTTAGGCACTATTTGATACTATCAAGAAAGGTATATAGAAAACAAACCTCATTATTAGTCCATTTATGATATTCTCGAGCAGTTTGCCTGTGATCTGTGGTGAATGCACTGTGTTTGCTGCACAATGCGCTGATGGCATTCCTTAAAGCAGTGTGTTTCAGACAGATACGGGCTGGCAGCGAATTGTTTTTCCACTTTAAGGTGGTGCCAAGGCACAAAAATGTCATGATCTGAGAACAGGAAGGAAGCAAAATCCTTGCACCCTTAACAGAACAGATCATAATTCACAGCCTTTCTGTACTGACGGTTTTGGCTTTGGTCATTATCTTTGATTAAATGATTCTGATACTTTGGTTTCGATATTCCTGCACCTCAGAGATTGCCAGTATAAGGGTGAATGCAAAGAAGATCACACGGGCCACACTTGAAGTCTTCCATCATCCAGCAAACCACATGTCTTAACCGCAGGAGGATCCTAACATATTGATCCGCAGAGGTGAAGCCATTGTTTTCTGTCATGGATGACGGTTATTAATTTCCTGAAAGAGAGCATTTACGGTAACACTCTTTGTGGCAAAATGATGATGATGGTGCACTTTATGCACCAGCCCAGATGAGAACTGATGACTGCATTCGAGTGTGTGTGTGTGCGTGCGTGTGTGTGTGTGTGTGTGTGTGTGTGTGTGAGAGAGAGAGAGAGATCTCGTGTTGTTTCATTTCCAGGAAGAGTATTTCCAAATAAAAATATTGTAATCTGCACAGGTTAAGTGCAGCATTACAGACTAATGGGATTTTAGTGGTGCACAAGCAAATACATTGAAACAATAATTAATTTAGTATGTACTCCCTGCCAATATGTTTACAGATTTAAAGCAAATTTGGTGGATTAAATAGCTTTTTTTTCAATTACATGCTGCATCTAGAATGGTCTGCCTATGATTTATGATTTTAGATAAAAAGTATCTGGATATATGTGTGTGTGTATGTATATATATATATATATATATATATATATATATATATATATATATATATATAATGTTTAAGGAAGTTTTTTTTACCAACCTAGCCGGCATTCATTTGATCAAAAATACCATAAAAGCAGTAATACTGAGAAATGTTATTACAATATAACAATACAACTGTTTTCTATGTGAATATGTTCAAATGTAAAAGCATTTATTTGAAATAGAATATTTTATTTAAAAAAAAAAATTACTGTCATTTTGTTCAATTTAATGTAACCCTGCTCAATAAAAATATTAATCAAAAATACATATGTTGTGCACATTGTTTAGGTATTAGGTTAATTATAATATGTTCATTGTTTATCCAACATTTTTTTGCAATTGGATATAGGTTATTATTGTTGCATTTTGCATTCCTTTAACAAAAAGCAAAAAACTTCTCTCGCCTGACACAAGCACATATCACTGACCGCTGTTTCCTTACATCTACACATCATTCAGATGCAGTAGACTAACAAGACAGCTCAACACGACACACCACGAATGCTCTCATTAGCCTGTCGGTGCATGCACACCTCGTAGTCCTCTTACAAGTCCACACTTTCAAAAAAGCCCCGTCCCAAATGGAACCCAAAGCATTTTCGGCCCTCTTCCAGCTTTAAGCTTTAGTGATGTAATGCTGCTTTTACTATCAATTATAGATGCTGCTTCAGTTTGGGCTTGAGAGAACTGCACATTGAGGATGATGTTCAGGAGCACCCTTCTAAAAACTCAAATGACAAAAGGGACACCCTACAGCCTAGAGGACACAGAGGCGTATGCAATAATAGAGGCTAATAGAGGCTTATGCAACTGGCCTCAGGTATGCCAGAGACCATATTATATACACACACACATATACATATACACATGTATATATTTATATGCATGCATTACTATATTTTTTATTTCATCATGTAATTTTGTAATTCTTAAGATCTAATTTAATAGACCCAGAATGTGCAAGTACATACATTTCACTTATGAATATTATATTGACAATAAATCCAAGCGCCTTGAGGACACAGTGTACATCAATCACAGATGGGGTGAGACCGGGTGACACTCGTCCATCTCTCAGTAGTGATGACGTAGACGGAGCGCTGAGGGGACAGGAGAGAGAGAGAGAGAGAGAGAGAGAGGAGGGGCGACGCGACGGGTGTCTCTCTCTCTCTCTCTCTCTCTCTCTCTCTCTCTCTCTCTCTCTCTCTCTCTCTCTCTCTCTCTCCCTGAGCGCAGTACAGTGCGGATTACAGCTTCTGATCTCTCAGTGCTGCGGGAACTACCCCAAAACAAGGGCTATATTCATACAACCGCATTAATTCCATGCAATGGGGCTCTTTGAAGAGGGGTTCTCTCTGAACCTGTGTATTATTTCGTTGCTCTTATGGACTTCTACAAGTGCGTTTAACCTGGACGCGCAAAACGTCCTGAGGAAGAACGGTCAGCCGGGCAGCCTCTTCGGATTCTCTCTCGCCTTGCACCGGCAGCTCCAGCCGTATGATAAACGAATGTGAGTAGAATCAGATGTTGTGTATCGATGCTGATCACTGACGGAGCGGGAGTCTGATCAGACGCGCGCGCTTTAGGCGCTCCGTTCATCCTGCACCTGTGCACCTTCTGTCTCCTCTACTGGGACAAGAAACGATGCGTTCAGTAGTCTCACAGATCGTTAAGAATAAAGTCTTTCTGAATGCTGAGATTTTAGTGATTGTATGTCGGAATGGTGATTAGTGCATCAGTCTGCATGTGGGGGAAGGCAAGCTTACAGACAATTTAACAATCCCCAACGTGATGCGACAAGTCACCAGTGGACAATGGCTTTTCACACTCAAAGAATTCAAAGAGCAGTATCACAAAGTCTGATCTGAAAGTAAAAGATCTTCATAATCTTCAGGGGTTATTTCCAGCATTTTAGATTAAGCAACGAATCTACACTACATAATCTTTTATTTTATTTTATTTTTTGGCTGAATATGGCTTTTGAGTTGATTATAATGTTATTTGGAGATTTAAAAAGTTGTAAAAAGTGGTGCTGTTTTGTCTAAACCACATCTAGTGGTGCCACAGAAGAACCATTTTGGGTTCATTTTTAGATCCGCTCTTAAAATATTGTTTTCCCCCCTTAGCAATGAAGACATTTTAGGGTTATTATTATTATTATTATTTTTTTGGATGCTAAAGGTACCACATTGAATCACTGATTCCAATAGAGAATCATTATTTTAAAGAATGTATCTGCCAGACGTCATTAATAATATTGATTTATCATGCAGACCAGCTTGTCTTTTACCTTTGTTTAGTTTTTTATAGTCAGATTGGTCATTTGGTTTTCAGTCCAGTTCTTTAAACCTCTTTCAGTAAAGGTTTGGATGCTATGGTCAGAGGCTGTAAAACATCTGTCATGATGGGGCACTAAAAGAATAACTCAGGGCTCCTTTCTGAACAAGTATGAAATGTAAATTGGCAACTGGGTGGCTACTCCATATGAATTTGTACCATCTCATATATACTAAATGCAGACACCATTTCTCTGCACGGCTGAAAAGATTTGAGATTTGCAGATAAGCAGAAAGGCTGAATGATTTACTTAAGAGTTCTAGTGTGAGGAGGCATGTGTCTGTTTGTTCATTTGTGAGTGTGTTTAAACAGTTGTGTGAAATGAACAAGTGTGAGTTTTCTTTTGTGTGTGGTGAAAGACACCTGTTTACCGCATCTATGTGTAGCACTGTTTGCCTTTCTATTGATGTGCATGTCTAGGCCTTTCATATTTATTCCCATCTCATGTGGATTTGTTGATTCTTGCAGGGTTAGTTGATTGTGTGAATAATGTATGTGAATCAGTTTCTGCTGGGACTCAGTGTTTGGGTGTCTGCCAGACTGCTGCTAGCAGCACAATGGTCCACACAGGTCGTTTACAGGGGGAACGCAGTATCTGATACACTTCATGCACTGTTTCTCTCAGATCACTACGCATTATTAATACCCATGTGAGACTGAGAGTGTCATGAGTCTATAAGAAGTACATTTGCAGTTGATGCTGTTTTGTCTAAACCATATCCTGTGAGAAAAATGGTGGGTTCCTCAAATAACTTTTCAGTGATCTGAGTTCTTCAAAGAACTATTGTTGAGTCTTTTCATCAAGACGTCGGCTGCTTGGGATTCTACAGCAGTTTGCCGGTATTTTCTCTGTTTACCCCGAAAGAGGATCAGTTCTGTGGGGTTAAGGTTTAGGTACATAGAGGAATCTAGCAAGGAAAGGAAATATGTTTCAGACAGTCTTATTGCTTCAGTTACAATGTACAACAGTTTGCGCTGTGCCTCGTTGTGTGTAGCACTCTCATGTGTGTGAACAGAGCTGAAGTCTGATGGTACGAGTGCAGTGGGCTCTGGGTGTTGAAAGCACATCTGTGCTGCGTGACTGCGTTTCCCTTAGTCAGTGCTGGAGCAGTTTTCACACTGAGAAACCGCTTTAAAAGTTCTTTACTTCTTTAACAACAAAATTATTTCACAATGATTTTGAATATTGGCTTTGCAAAGTTGCTATCTTAAGTGTGAAAAAGGAAACTTGTTAAAGCACTTTTTTAGGTACTTGTATCTCAGCAACTCCTAGAAGATGCTTTTAGTATGTGTGACAAAGGAAACTTAGTGCCACACAAAAGGTCTTCCTTCCTCTCATTCAGGCAGCTTCCTGTGGTGTGCAGACGACTAGTGCTCATCTGCTCTTATAATATATTAGAAGAAAAGGCAATTTCTGAAAGCAAAACTAATGAACAAAAAGAAAAAGAAAAAGACATCTCTGATGCTGTGAGAGTCCAGAGCGGTGGATGAACAGGTTGGTATTTGTCGACACTGGAGCAGGAGAAATCAGGGAATATGTACACCAGGCCATCTGTGCTCATGTAACTTGAGAGATAGATCGCTAGAGGCCCCTTTTCTTCCTTTCCTTTTCTTTTTGTGAGAATGATGGCTACTAGTTCTGTGAATGTGTTGGTCTCCTCAGGTGTGTGTAGATTTGTGTGATTTTATTTTTGTAACAGTACACAACTGTTTCCTGGTTTGCACTACTCTACAGATGAATAATAATAATAAAAAAGTGTTTGCTTTTTTTTGTGGTTGTATCTAAATGAACATTTTGGGCTAAAACTGAAGCTGGTTCAATGAGGCTGTAACAGGTGATTTTTGCATAATGCAATCACATATGTAGCTTAAAATTATGGGATGCTGATTAGGCTCTCAATAAAAGACAAGTGCATCTATGCAACCTATGCAAGAATAGGAAAATAACTGTACACATCAGATTAGGAAATCCAAATCCAGATGCAACTTGTAAACATTTGAATGTTGACTTAAAAAATACTTTGTTTTTTCCACTTGTATTGTATCACACATCTGATGTGTCTCATCGACCAAAAACAAGTGCAACGTAGGTGTGAAAGATCAGGCAAGGTACCACAGTCATGATACAACAACAACAAAGTGGCAGAACAAATTTGGGTATAGGTTAAATATAGTATATTATGTAGACAAGTGATTTCACTTTTCGATTAAGGGCTGCATGATTAAGGAAAATTGTGATTAAATTTGTAATTGTGACTTAAATGCAATTGAACACATCCATGTCTGATGGGATTGTTTGTAGTGCTGTACAATGAAAGAACACAGTGCTTCACTCTGAAACAACCACTGCATATATTTATTTAATTAAATTGCGCCTTTGTGATGTTGTTATTGCACTGAGCCACAGAGAGCTACACGGGTCCGATTTTGTAAATCCGCACCCGCCCGTACCCGCAGTGCTTAAAACCGCATCTGACCCGTTTTCCGACAGCAGCACTAATTAAAATCCCGACCCGACCCGCTTAAAATAGAACCGACACCCGACCCGCACCCAAAATCAAATCAGTTAAGCCAATCACATTAGACACACTTTTTTCGAATTTTATTGCCAGGTCATACAGAAGTTATTTATGGAAAACTTTTTAAAAGATATTCGTTTTTTATACATTTTATCTTAATTTTGATCAATGTTTTATCAATCAATTGCCCGTATTTAATAGATAAGAAGCAAATATATAGCAGACAATGTAATAACCTTAGTGTAATTGACAGAATTACAAAAAAATATTTTGCTACCTAAAAGTTAAATATTTTTTGTGTCACGCATTCATGCATGTCTATTTCCCTCATATTAAATATAAAATGCATGTGGAAGGATATTTTTCCAATGTCTGGACTCCTTTATTAATGGAGTATAAACAGACGTTTCAATATATTGGTATTAAATGCATTTTCTGAGAATGCATATGTAACGTTTTTACTGCAAATGTCGAAATACATGCTCTTTGGTCCATCAGTGCTTGACTCACTCATCACATTAGAATAAAATATCTCATAATAAAATACAAACTTGACTGATTTATGAATGTACTGTATATGCATAGTTCTCATCAGTCGGAAATACAGATAAACGCTTTCATTTGTTGTATTTTTGATCCTGAAAGAAAACAGAACAACAAAAGAGCTATTCATACCACCGTATGAGGTTGTGTTTTTCTGCCGCTGGTACCTTGCATTGCCTATGTGTTTTTATGATTGTTTTGCTGCCTGTCCTGACCCTTGCCTGTTTACGGATTACTCTTTTGTCTTTGTCTGGCTATTACTGCTGGCTGATACTGCAACCTGCCTGTCTACAATAAAGCCCAAATTTGCATTGTCACGCTTGACATCCTTTAACATTTCAATAGTGACCCATTCCTGCCTTAAACAAGTACATCTAACCCCAAACCTGAACACAAACACCCCAACATAATACAACACACACGTAACATCTCACAAGACAGTTCAGTTTAACTAACCACAGCCATCACGACGCAGCACACACATCACACTACAGAGCAAAACCCAACACAAGAAGTCAGTGTAGATCATCTCAGACAACTGCAGCGATTGCACTGCTGGATCATTTTGAAAAAGACAAATTTGTAAAACAGTTGTGCAACTCGTGATTGTGAGCTCTCTTTGAGCAGTGTTTGGGACACACAGCAGCTGCTGCAGCTTTGGCACGGATGCTTTTGGACTGTGTGTAACACTTTGAGAATTAGTGAAAGGTTATGGCTGGTATATTTTCTAATGGAAAGATGGAAAGGTCTGCATGACTAAAGTGATGAGCAGAGACAGCTGAGTCTGGGCATCTCTCCCCTTCAGTGATGAAGCAGCGGTCTGAAACAGGTATTAGCTGAATCACTGGATAAGAGTGCGCGGGATGAATATATTTACAGTGAGACTGTAGAAACGTGACAGCTGGGAGAGATTCTACAGCAGTAGTCTCAGTTTCCAGTTGAATCATTTCAATCTGTTTTTACATTGATGTCAAAACTGACTCATTTGTTACTAAGTTGGCTTAAGTGTTTTTTATTTAATTGCTAATGCAAACTTTTTACAACACAGAAAGAGCAAAATTAAGTATTGCTTGGTAATTGTTTAACCGAAAATGGTATTATCTAATTGTGTACTTAAATTTAAAAAAGCTATCAGCTTTCAACCTAATTCACTACAAACCTTTCTATCAAAGTTATCTGACATTATCAAGATATATATATATATATATATATATATATATATATATATATATATATATATATATATATATATATATATATATATATATATATATATATATATCTTGGCTGCAGCTGGCTGCAATCTGTCGTTTACATGCTCTAGAGTTGCTTCACCTCGGCAGGAAAACTTGTTTTGCCACTAAACTTGCTCACACTCCAGTGTAAGGATGGAGAGTTTGACCAAAGTTCTTTATTCTTAATTCTTAATTGGCATTCTTTCCTATATATATATATATTGGAAAGAATGCCAATTATATATATATATTGGAAAGAATGCCAATTAAGAATTAAGAATAAAGAACTTTGGTCAAACTCTCCATCCTTACACTGGAGTGTGAGCAAGTTTAGTGGCAAAACAAGTTTTCCTGCCGAGGTGAAGCAACTCTAGAGCATGTAAGCGACAGATTGCAGCCAGCTGCAGCCAGCTGTGAGTATAAAGAATAAAACACACACACTGACCACTGTCAGTTTACTCTTGTTAATCATAACTGCTGCAGTTTGTCTACATATGTCAGCTCACACACAAAGACAGACATTAAGTCAAATTACATCTACTGAAAATGAAATAAAGGATAAAGAACTTGTAAAATAAAATATGAAAAAAGAACAGATTTGTAGATTGTATTATTGTCTAGTTTAACAAATGCATGAATTTAAAACACAGATTTGGAGTTAGAATGTTTTCTATACAAATAAATCTGTTAAGATGATGGAGTAAAGATAATTATAGATATGCATCGAGGACATTCAGACAAAGCTATCGAGAAGTCATTGTTTAAGGGAATTTTGCTCAGACTATAAACTTGGTGCCCCTAATTAAATAAACCCTCGCTCTTACTGTCAAGAATAACATGCTTAGACTAATTAAACTCAACATTTTCTCAAAACAATGAACTGCAATTCATGCCTGAAAATAAGACAGGGTAACTTTCTGTGGCTTTTTTAGTTAAATGCTGTTGTTTTAGTTAAATGAGATCTTTTGTCCTTCCTTCTGTTGGCTGGAAACAGGGAGTGTCAGGTTGACTGGCCACATTCTCCAAATTCATCTTTAATGATTTGTCTCAGTCATTAGTCGTTCAGTCCAATAATCGCCCAAGGCCAGTCTCCTCAAACATTTCTGTGATTTTGAAGATTAATAGACAGTTACCCAATGACAATAACAAAACAATAGCATGCTGACATTATTAAATCCCTCAGTAAGCATAAACACAACAAAGAAATGATCCTACACAATCCCAAGAAAGAAGAACCTTTTACCATGGTTAAATACATTTCCAGAATAACTACAGTTATTTATTTATTTATTTTACTCCTGTAAAACCATAATTGACAGACACACATTTTAAAGCTAAAATAGTGTATAGGACAACCTGCATCATCTTCATGGATGCACATGAATGAAGACCACAAGACTTAAGTGTGCCATTTGTTTTCAGTCATTTCTTTTTTAGGTGATGGTGGTCACGTTGGGGAAAGTTACTTTTAAAAGTAATGCATTACAATATTGCACTCCCTAAAATGTGTAACTAATCTTGTCACCTAGTTAAAAAGTAATATGTTACATTACTTTCACATTACTTTTGCATTTTGGCAAATGTAAAAAGCCTTTTAAAACCAAACCTGAAATGAATAAGCCACAGGCTGAAGGAAATGTAAATTCAAATATTTATTGTAATGGGGAAAAATGTTTTCTTGTAAATTAAAAAGTAAGGTTTTACTAGTTTCTTGAAAAAGTAACCTGATTACGTAACTTGCGTTATTTGTAATGTGTTACTCCCAACACTGATGGTGAGTAAAAGCACAGTTTTATTGTGGTAAACTTAAGTTTTCATCTCATGTTTTTTGTTGTGGACATTCATAATAGAAAAATATGAGTGACAATGCCTATTATCCTGTGAATACAAGGACACATTTCATTCGTCCCAGTATAGTAAGCCTCTGGTGGTCTACATGCTGATCTGAATAGACTCACCATGGAAAGTAGATTAAGGGGCACTGGGTGCACAGATGAAATGCTGATGAAACCTCTCAACACCATAATGGCTGGCCTGTTTCCCATCCAGAGAGCATAGTGTTGAGTACTGAAACCCCAGCGCTGGCATGTCATTCCTAGTGTTGTCCATCAGATATGTGTTGAATTTCCCAACCATGATTGAGAGGAGCTGTGGTCCTGGAGCTTTCCAAACAACCACCTGCCGCATCTTCGTGGGAATGGACTCCATTTGCTGTAATGTTTTAGCAAGGCTTACAAGTAAGCTCTACATGGGCCTAAGCTAACGAAATAATTCATTTATTAAAAATGTTATGTTCATTTATGCAACATAGCCTCATTTGAAAATGTGCCTCAAAACTCCCCAAAATTTACCTGTACATATAAATCACTGCAGTTTTCAGTTGAAATGAACACTAGTGGCAGTAAAACACATAAAACTTCGATTTCTTTTCACACAAATAATAATAATAACAATAATTATTTTTAGTAGTTTCTGGCAAAATACAATGTTATTATTACAAAACCCTTTTTTTGTGCAAGATTTGTGAACTAATGCATTAAGGTCATTAAATAAATACATATACTTATATTGTAATGAATAATTATTATGATGTTGTAGGATTAAGCTGGCCCTAGTTTTTTCATAAAATTCACTAAAATACACTCTATGAAAAATAGTAAATAACTATTGTAAATAGCAAACAGATTAAAGCAGTATTACAACTAAATTATGACTTTACAAAAACAGTGCAAAAATAAAACAATAAATTGTTAATAATAAAAAACAATAAAAATAATTGATGATAATAGTGCTCTGCTCTAGTCCCGGTTCGGTTCTTTGTGGCTGAAGAAGCAGTGCGTGACCAAATTATCTGTGTAGCTCGCAGTTCTCTGCTGGTGAAAATAATCACTACACGATTGCCGAACTCTATTGGTTGTGCTTTTTAAAATGTAGTTGCAGGTTGTTTTGAACATGCTGTAAAACATGAAATTTCCAAGGACAGACAACAAAATCAAGGACTCTTCTCAGAAAACAGGGACGTCTGGTCACCCTATTTTGACATGAGCATCAATTAACTGACTCCATTGCTTTTCTGGTGTAGTAAACTTGCTCGGTAGCTCACCTGGTACAACACTGCACTTGTGATGCAGAGCCCTTGCATAGTCCTGTGACACACAAGTCAGGATAAAAGAGCTCATAGACTTATGGAAGCAATCTAAAATGGCATGGTTGTTAAGAATGTGTGTTATCAGTTAGCTTTATAGTAGGTGGAATTATTATTAAATGTGTTAGAGCATTAACTATTTAGCGCCATTTAAAGGTCATTTAGTTTTGAATTACCTAGATACAAACAACAACCAATGCAATAAAATGTTGTTGACTGGCCATTTCAATTTGAATGTGTCACCAAACAAGAAAGAGGCAACAATATAAATTAGCAGAAATGAACCATTAAACTGATTCCTGCCTAGAAAGTAAAAAAAAAAAAAAAAAAAACGGTGCCCAAATTTTTTTTTCTTGGTTAGTCTTACAATATGTTCCCTGTGTTGACTGTGAGTATGACAGAGCCAAGTTTTTCATGTATTTTTCATGTATTCAGTGAAGTGCCCAGAATAGTTGATTCATAAAGGCTGTCAAATAAGACGAATGTTCTGGAAACGTTTCATCAGAATAACATTTGCTGAGCCAGCTGTTCTGAACCGATGTGTGTGAAGTGAAGCAAACAGCCACTGTGTGTGCCTCAGTGCTGAGTTATGTCTAGTAAATAAAAAAATAAATAAAAATAAAACAAATAACACTATAGTTGTGGTAGAAGGCAGTGAAAGAATTTTCCTTCTCTTAGGAAAGGTGTGTCTGGAATGAATTGTGGAAAAAGGGATTGGTTACACAGCAGATGGCTATATGGTCATAAGTATTTATGTAGTGTGAGACCATGCAAGTTTTTGGGTAAGCCAGTTATTGATTTAATGTATATCCAGTTTTTTCTTCTCTTCAGTTCGGACTATGCTTTGATAAGCAGTCATTAAAAATGCAACATCACTTGCGTGACTCATGAGTTCTCAGAAACCCTGGAGTGGTCATTGCTTCATTTATCAGCTCCTATTGGATTATTTTCAGCATTGATTCAAAAAAGACACATGATTAGGGTTTCTCTCTCCCTAAATCTACACCTATGTGTGTCTTCTGTTCTGGTGTGATGATAGCAGTGTGTGTGTAAATAATTGATTTGGCGCAGCTGGCTGATGGGTGTTGGGAACAGGAAGATACCCGCTGATGAAATAATCTGTCAGATCCTCTTCATCAAGCACCAGTCTCATTTATGAAGGACTGATACATCATAATTATTATGCACTACACTAGCAAATAGTGCGTGTGATGTGCGAGAGACTCCACTCAAGCAGGTGGTCAAACTACACTTTTCCATTGACTTCCATTCATTCAAATGCTGGAGAACAGAAGCACAAGCTCACAGGAATTTCACTGTGTTTTTTAAAGTTGAAGATCCTCTTTATAGAACCACAAAAACACCGGAGAGCAAACTTTTTAAATGCGGGTAGAGTGTGACTTTTGTCTGTCATTTAATATAACATAAATGTACACGGCAGCAGTAGCTACACACTGCTTCTTCTTCCTCTTTATTTATTAATTTAAGTAGTTAGATACTGTAGTTTCATTTTATGATGACTGGCAACCGGCAAAGTGCATGTTGGAGGGTCAATCAGATAATCAGAATCAGAAATCAGAATCCGAAAGAGCTTTATTGCCAAGTATGTTTGCGCATACAAGGAATTTGTTTTAGTGACATAGGCTTCCAGTACACAGAGACACCAACACACAGACAAAAAAAAAAAAAAAAAAAAATGTAGGCAAATAAATAAGTGTATAAACAATTGTGCTATAAATGATAATGGAATATCATTTAGCACCAGATTATTTGTGATATCAATATGTGTAGTATCAACATGATTTATCAACATGATAGTCTCATATGGAGTATTTTTATGTGTTGTCAATATTTTTTTATGCAGTGAATTCTGGGATTGCCCTTTTCAACACAAGATGCATGCATTGCTGGGGAAAAATTTACCATTGTTGGAAGTTACTTGAAGAAAAAAGTTTTTACTCATTTCTCCACACAGATTGTTGATCGGTGCTCCCAAAGCCAGAGCTTTATCCAATCAGGGAGCAAACGTCACGGGTGGGCTGTACAGCTGTGACATCACCACCCATCCTGATGACTGCACTCGAGTGGACTTTGACAATGATGGTACGCAGAAAGACAGGAGTCTCACAGATTTAAAGATGCTTGAACTGGAGACTTGGTTCATTGGTTTCCATGCTTAATCACGACTTGGTTTCTGTTCATGGTGACTCTCACAGTTGATGCCCGTGTGGAGAATAAGGAGAACCAGTGGATGGGTGTTACTGTTCAGAGCCAAGGACCTGGAGGCAAGATTGTGGTACGTCCCCATTAACTGATTTATTATTTATCACACAATGTCAATATCAGCAGCGCAGAACTAGCTTCTTTCTTTGTGTCTCAGACATGTGCCCATCGCTACCAGCGCCTGTTGTTCCCCAACACCCCCCAAGAGGCGCGTGACATCACGGGACGCTGCTACATGCTCAGCCAGGACCTGAGCATCGACAGCCAGTCAGACGAGGATGGGGGGAACTGGAAATTCTGTGATGGTCGCACCAGGGGTCATGAGAGATTCGGGGCCTGTCAGCAGGGCTTGGCTGCCACCTTCACTAAAGACTACCATTATGTCATCTTTGGAGCACCAGGGGCATACAACTGGAAAGGTAGAACGACTTTTGATGTGAAAAATAAAACACACACACACAGGGACACAGGGACACACCTATTGGACACGATTCTGTGGTAACTGTGAGGTGTAGAAGATCAAAAGTTCTGTCATGTGACCAGACTGGTTCATTCTCAAACACTAACATTTAGCAGGAAATATGCTTTGACTCACAGGTCACTGTTTTGACATTTGGCAAGGTCTTAGACACCTCATTCTGCTATCATTGATTTACAATTTTGGACTAATTAATAGAAATAGCCAGTATGTTTACTTACATGTTTTAAATGTATGGTGACCCCCACTGGTGAGGAGGAGCACTGCAACATCTCTTATTCACTATATTCTTAATTCACACAAATGCATTCCCTTGTGGAAAAAAAAGGTACATAGTTTTTAAAGCATACTTTTACAGAAAGTATATACTTAATATACATATACTATAAAAGAATATACTTAAGTACAAATTGGATGTAAAGTTTTCAGACACTTAGTTGTGTGTTAATTGCAATGAAATTAAAATGTATTCTAGTTTAAATGTATATTAAATTTAGAGGGCTCTTTGCCACACTTAAGTAGGACTTGTAGGACTGTAATTTCATAATTACTTCTATTGTCTTTGAAATATGTTTAAAGTGCACTGCTGAATGTACAGACCAGCATTTGTGGTAAACGAAAATTTACTTGAAAACTGTATGTCATGTTTTAAAAAATATTCATAATTAAACATTTCTCATGATAAAGCTTAAATTAAGCAAAAATAAAAAATATATATGTAATTGCAATCAAGAACACAACATGCATTTTAGTATAACATCAACATAAGTTTACTTCTTTGAAGCATGACAAAATAAATTTAACATGATTTAAAATGTACTTTAAAGTGAAACTTTTAATTTGACACTTTTCAGAAGTGTACTTAAGTGTGTTAAGAAGCAGTCATGAAAGTGTGCTTTCTTTAGTGGCCTTTTATTTAATTAATATATGTGATCCTGGTCTTAAGTCGCTAGGGTATATTTGTAGTAATAGCCAAAAGTACATTCAATGGGTCAAAATTATAGATTTTTTAATTATGCAATTTTTAAAAATATACTGTATACTTTAAAGGTTTTAAATACACTACAAGTGCACATTCAAAACGATCAACCACACTTCTTTTTTGCACAAATAACCATTTCATGATCATTAGTTTTCCTGTACAGGCATAATCCAGTTGTTTAGCACTCATCCCATCACTTCTGTCGTGTAGGTATAGTGCGTGTGGAGCAGAAGAACAACACTCTTCTGGAAATGGGATTGTTTGATGACGGACCGTACGAGGTCGGGGATGAAAACCGCCTGGATCCAAATCTAGTGCCTGTCCCAGCCAACAGCTACTTAGGTGCGTGTGATTACCATGTGTTGTGTGTGCTGTGGTCGGCGCTTGCATCATGACGCTGACTCTCGCACATGCACAGGATTCTCTCTAGATTCTGGACACAGCATCACAGAGAAAGGCCGACTCGTCATAGTGTCCGGAGCGCCGAGAGCCAATCACAGCGGGGCAGTGGTGTTTCTGCGGACGGAGGGAGAAGTGTCCACCACACTCACACCTGAACACATCCTGGAAGGACCGGGACTCGCATCCTCCTTTGGATATGATGTCTCTGTGGTGGACCTGAATGGAGACGGGTGGGTGACACACAGTGTTGGGATGCAACTAAATTGCACCATTTAAATACAAAATAAGGTAACACTTTATTTTAAGGTGACCGTGTTATACATATTACATGCACTTACTATAGTAAAAATAAACAAAAGCAAAAAAACAAAAAGGATTGCATCAAAGCAACTGAACAACATTCATTAGGAAAACAGTGTGTCAATAATGCAGAATGATAGTTAAAGGCAGTTCATTGAATTCAGTGATGTCATCTCTGTTCAGTTTAAATAGTGTCTGAAAAATTTGATTTCAAAACAGTATCAAAGCGACTAATCTATTTTGTTTTATGGTTTTAAATCAATATTTAACCTCAGAATGATTTCAGATTAAATTAGAATTTTGTAAGTTTTTTTTTTTTTACATTTTAGATTAACGTATAATCTGTAACCTATTACATTTCCCAACACTGGTGACACAAGATCTGCAGCAAATAAAGGAGCTCTTGAAAACGAGTGGCTGGTTTGTGAATGTGATGTTTGTGTCTCCAGCTGGCAGGACGTTGTGGTTGGTGCTCCTCAGTTCTTCCAGAGAGATGAGGAAGTGGGAGGAGCCGTGTTCGTTTACATCAATAAAGCTGGAAGGTGGAAGGACGTCGCTCCCACTCGCCTGAATGGAACGAAAGACTCCATGTTCGGTCTGGCTGTGGAGAACATTGGAGACATCAATCTGGATTCTTTTCAAGGTTGAACGCAGAAGTCGGCTTTTAGTTTTGGATGCAAAATAATGACTTCTTTCAGACGGTTTACTATTCTTCCTGCTTGTGTCTCAGATATCGCAGTAGGTGCTCCATACACAGACTCGGGGTCTGGTAGCGTGTACATCTACCACGGATCTGCTGACGGCATCAATACCACACCGGCTCAGGTTAGACACTCACTGTCTGGCTCTCGGTTTGCTCTTCTGTCTGCAGTTTCAATATCAGTGAGAAATTACTTAGATCAAATACTGGTGCAACTATTTTCCAATGTTATCTGGTTTAAAAGGTTTTCCATTTTCAGCATGAAACACTGCCAAAATTAAAACCCAGATTCCTACTTGTTTTTATGCATTAGATATTTCATTGTATATCTAATTTGGTTTTGATTCTACTTTGCTTTTGTCTGATTTCACTTTGTACTCTTTCTGTTGTGAATATAGATAGATAGATCAGATACAAATATACCCCCGAGACTTAAGACTTTTGTATGTTTTGTGCTCCAGGGTCGTGTGTTTGTGTGTGTGTGTGTATGATATATAATTATATATTCTTCTTTTTCTTTCTTTTTTTTTTGTGTCAGTCTTTGCCGTTAAACAATGAATACAGTCTTACTTTTCTGTGATCTTGTAGATTCTGGAGGGTAAACAGCACAACATTAAGATGTTTGGCTATTCTCTGGCTGGAAACATGGACCTGGATCAGAACTCGTACCCTGACCTCGCCGTGGGCTCGCTCTCCGACACAGTCTTCATATACAGGTGCCGATACCTCACTTCTCAAGTAAAGTCATTACCTGGAGCTTTTTAGAGACGCTATAGCGTTACATAACACCCCTCTCGTGTGCAGGTCCAAAAATGTTATTAGCATCAAGAAAGACATCAAGGTGACACCAAAGGAGATCGACTTGGCGGAGAAAACTTGTGGCAACAGCGTATGGTGAGATCACTTATAAATACCCATGGTGTTTTGAACTCTAATGTTTATGTGTGTTCAATGTTGAATCCTTTTCAGCTTGACTGTGGAAGCGTGTTTCTCATATAAAGCAAAGCCCTCCACCTACAACCCCAAACTCAGTAAGTCTGTGCATGCTCTTATACTGAAAAACTATCATTATCTATAATAAAATCCTGACTTTAAAGAGATTGAGTCGACATAATGGCAGCATAAGCTTATAATAAACAGAATGCTGTCATCCATGTGGATGCTTTTATAGTTATCGTTATCCTTATAGTTATTGTTCTTAATGTGAACAGTGCTTAAGATGTAGTTAAAGATGTAGTTTGTTGGTTGGTTTGCAGCCATCTCGTGTACACTTGAGGCCGAGTGGTACCGCAGGAAGCTGGGTCTCCCATCCAGGGTTGTGTTCCTGGAGAAGAGCGCCATGGATCAGGACTTCCAGTCGACCGGCTCTCTGGAGCTACGAGGACAGAACAAGAAAGCCTGTTACAAGACCAAACTCAGACTACAAGTAAATACAGCTTTAAAGTTGGGATGAAACGGAGGCAGCCACTGATCTTTTCTTCCATATTGTGATGCACATCTGATTGTGATTGATTATGGAAAAAGAAAACATGCAGGGTGGGAACTTAGTTCGATGAATCTGTTGTTGATTGGCTTGTGAGATGTGGGCGTGTCACTCAAATATGAACACACGGGGGGAGGTTTAACCGGTTAAAAGATTGGAAAAGTTCTGCATATAGCGCCAATTCAAAAGTTTGAGATCAGTCAGAATGTTCATGTTTTTTTTAACCGAGTCTCTTATGCTCAACAAGGCTGCATTTATTTGATCAAAAAGTACAGAAAAAACAGTACTATTGCGAAATATTATTGCAATTTTTAATATTGAATTCCTATTTTGAAATACTTTAAAATATTATTTAATTCTGTGATGCACAGCTGTATTTCCAGCATCATTACTCCAGTCTTCAGTGTCACATGATCTTCAGAAATCATTCAGATATGATGATTTATTATGAGTGCTGGAAACTGTTGCTTAATATTTTTTGGAACCTGTGATACTTTTTTCTTTGCTTACCTTTTTTTTATTTTTTATCAAAGAATCCTGAAAAAGTACCGCAGGTGGCAAAAAAATATTAAGCTTCAAACTGTTTTTTTTTTCTGTATGTTTGATCAAATAAATGCAGCCTTGATGAGCAGAAGAAACATCTTTAATAAAACATTAAAAACTGATTTTAAAAATGACTGATTCCAAACTTTTGAATTGTCCTGTATGTTACCAATGAAAAGTCTGTCATGTTTACTAGAAGACTGAGTTATTACATTTTGATTAAACATGATGATTAAAAAAAAAATAATAATAATAATAATTAATGGATGCATGGACTAGTTTTTCACAATAAGAACTATTGCATGCATTTACAAAATACTATTGGTGAGGAAAGGACCAACATGAAAAACTTAATCACTTAACTCGGTCACTTTATGCCTTTATCAGATAATACGTTTTTGTTTACAAGAAGAATCATACATCTGCAGTTTTGTCATCCAGTGCATTAATGAGATTTGTTATTTCTGGGTGCACTATTCCTATAATTCTCATTTTGGAATTAGGAACTGTGTTTATTAGCCTCTGTTTTCACTGCATGTTGACTGAGTGGGATCTGTCATGTGCTGGTTTCAGGAAGGCATCAGGGATAAGCTCAGAGCGATTCCTATCGAGGTGTCTGTGGCCATTCAGAGCGCTACGAGAGGCAAACGGCACAGCTCTCTGCCACAACTAACTCCAATACTGGACTCCACTGTGCCCAACAAGACCATCACCGAGGTATGCTCTTAACATAACTTACCTACATAATCTTATGAACAGTCAATACATCTTAAGCTCTACTTTCATCTTTAGATTCAGAATGAAATTAAGCTTTGGTTTGCCATCTCTCCTGGCCTAGGTGAACTTCCTGAAGGAGGGATGTGGCACAGACAACATCTGTCAGAGTAACCTCCAGCTGCAGTACAGGTTCTGCTACAGAGAGTCCAAACAAGAAGTGTTTCCTCCTCTACCGCTGTGTGTATCAGCAATACATCTCATACTAGAAGCATGCAACACGGACGCTCATATAGCTCTGTTTACACCTGCTGTTCACAGCTAATTCATAACTGAAAAATGATGCATTAATAACATTTGTGTAGCGTGTAGCTAACTATTACATGCCCTGATACTCTTTTGGATGATAGGTTGCATATTTAAATCTGTTGGTGCTATTTTCTCAAACCGATCTCTTTTAGGGAGAACGGTGTGCCGGTGATTTCTCTGAGTGATCAGAAGGACATCGCTCTGGAGGTCACAGTCAGGAACAGGAATGGAGATGATGCTCATGAAGCCAGATTGGTTGGGCATTTTGATGAATCCCTCTCATATTCAGGATTCAGATCTACTGTAAGTGGATCACAAGTCTGGGTCCAATTCTTCTCTATTTCATTTGATCGCGTTTTTATGTTTTCATTCATTATTTCACCAAATATTGCTGTTTCTGTAATTATTTATATATTAGCAATGCTTTACAGTGAAGTCCTCACAATGAGATAATAGCAAACTGTAAAGCCTTAGATGCAACTATTACCAGTGCTATGATGTTGTGTCCTGTAGGATAAACATGTGATCTGCGCGGCCAATCAGAATGGCTCCCAGGCAGACTGCGAGCTGGGAAACCCTTTTAAACGAGACTCAGAGGTCAGTCATACTTCAAAGATGCAATTTTACTCATGAAATCGACTTTTAAATACAAACGTTTTTCTGTAGGTAACATTCTATATCATTTTGAGCACTGGCAAGATATCGCTCGACACCAAAGAGGTTGAGATCGACCTTCAGCTGGAAACGTATGTCTGAAACCACTGTTGATTTAAACATGTTTGACATAGTTTTAAGATGAACGTACACTGATATTTGTGTTCTCACACAGAACGAGTTCACAGCAAGGCCTGGGCAAAGTGAAGGCCAAAGCCAAAGTGGTGATTGAACTACTTCTTTCTGTGCAAGGGTAAGTATTATCATTTATTTAGGCATGCATGTGCTCTCCATCGAAAACCATAGCTGTCTAGGAGAGAACATTTTCTGACTTTCATCACTTATTACAGTAACATTATGCAAGTTGTGTAGGGTTGTGGGACTCTTATGTGTCAAATAAGACTTCACTTAAGTGTCAAAACTTCTAAAGTAAAGTCCTGACTCAATATGCTGCTGTCACCTCTGTACTCTTGAGTAAAGCACTTAACCTTAGGTTAAAAGCAACTGTTAATAACTACTAATGTACTCTAACTCTGCCATCACTTACGTACCAGTTGTGAAAAAGAAGTACACTTTAGCATACTTTATAGTACCTGTTGCTGAAAAAATACACCTTAAAAGAATATACTTAAGTGTGAATTGAAAGTTTTTGGAAACATGATGAGTGCAATTAAATGAAAATATATATTGTATTCGATTAGCAGAATTTTAAAGTGCTTTTGACCTATTTTAAAGTGCTATTGGTCACACTTTATTTTAGGGTCCAATTCTCACTATTAACTAATCATTAACTATGACTTTTGCCTCAATTAACTCCTTATTTGCCGCTTATTATTAATAGTTTATAAGGTAGTTGTTAATTTAGGGTATTGGGTAGGATTATGAATGTCATGCATTAGATGTACTTATATATTTAAGCACTAATAAACAGCCAATATGTTAATAATAGACATGCTAATAAGCAACTATTTATTAGTGTGAATTGGACCCTATACTAAAGTGTTACCGTGCTATTTGTTTGTATTGTCTTTGAAATATAGTTAATGTGCAATCCTGAAAGCATTTATGATAAACTAAATGTAATTTGAAATTAAAGCAGTATGTCACGTTTTTAAATATATTTGTAATTGGAGTTTAAATTTAATATATTTCAAGTATAACTAGATAGTAAAGTTTGTTTTCAAACTTTAAGTTGGCTTGAAAAAGCCTGGCCAGAAAGTTAGAAAAATGTAGAAAGTTTGAAAAGCTTAAAAAGTTTTAAAAATGTAAAAGTTTGAAAAGTTAAGAAGTTTAAAAAAGAAAGTGATTAACATATTACTAGCATTATAAGCAAGTGACTACCATGTCGTTAGCATGATTAGCAAAGTTGTTAACATGTTTCTAGCATGTTGAGAGCATGATTTTAGCATGATTAGCATTTTGCTAGCATGTTTCTAGCATGTGACTAGCATGTTTCTAGCATGATTAGCATGTTGCTAGCATGTCGCTAACATTTTGCTAGCATGATTAGCATGTTGCTAGCATGTTTGTAGCATGATTAGCATGTTGCTAACATGTTTCTAGCATGATTAGCATGTGGCTAGCATGTTGTTAGCATGTTTCGAGCATGATTAGCATGTTGCTAGTATGTCGCTAACATTTTGCTAGCATGATTAGCATGTTGCTAGCATGTTTGTAGCATGATTAGCATGTTGTTAACATTTTAGTAGCATGATTAGCATGTGGCTAGCATGTCTCTAGCATGATTTTCATGTTGCTAGCATTTTATTAACATGATTAGCAAGTGACTAGCATGTCGTTAGCATGTTTGTAGCATGATTAGCATGTTGCTAGTATGTCGCTAGCATGTTTTTAGAATGATTAGTATACAACTAGCATGTTGCTAGCATGATTAAAATGTGACTAGCATGTGGCTAGCATGGCTAGCAAGTGACTAACATGTTTCTATGCTAATCCAGGTAAAACCAGTTGATTCAGTTAGAAACCAGCTAAGACCAGCGTGACAGTGGCCAAAACTACTTTAAAACCATGTTAAAAGCATGTTTTTGACATGATTATCAAGTTACTAACATGTTGTTAACATGTTTCTATGATAATCGAGCTAAAACCAGTTGATTCAGTTAGAAACCAGCTAAGACCAGCTTGGCAGTGGCCAAAACCACTTTAAACCATGTTAGAAGTATGTTTCTAGTCTGATTAGCAAGTTAAGTTGTTTGCTGCCGCGAATATATCATGCTATTACTTTAAACAGTTCAGAAACGTCTGATTTTAGCTCTTGGTGTGTTCTAACGTGTGAATTGCGTGCAATCGCCGTTTTAAAAGGTCTTAAATAAGAATGAATTCGCTCGTTGTGAGCTCCGTGGAGACAGCAGCAGTGATTCTTCTCTCATCTTTCTGACTGCTCTCTGCCCAGAAATCAATTATTAATGAGCCCTGACCCCTGTAATAATCAGATATGTTGGTTTAGCTTGTCAGTTTGAGGGAAATTGTATTATTTACTTGGTATTTTTAACCGGTTTAAAAGTGAAACGAAACCCGGCCGACTCCTCCCTTAATCTCGGGTATTGCAACTAGGGGCGCAATTTTTCTCAGATAATGTAAGTCTATGGGTAATGTATTTTGACATTTAAAAATTAAAAAAAAAAAAACTTTAAGTCTGATCAGTCTGAAAAGATATAGCAACCAGCACCGCTCTATCCCGCAGGTGTCTGCCGAGTTTGGGGCTTGTGGCTTTAAAGCCCTAGGAGGAGTAGCGTTTGACATTGCTCAGAAAAATAATAAGAAAAAAAATAAAAATAAGAAGTTTAAATAGCATAACAGTATGTTGGCTTGTTGCCAAGCCAACATAATTAAAAGTTAGTGAACTAACTTTGATGTTGGCTTGGCCATCTTGGCCATGGGGCAAAAGAGCCACAGTACTTGTGTGCCCAGCATTCTTGAGTTGCCCCGCTGCCAAAAAAATAAATAAATAATACCATAAAAAAATACACCTGCGACAGTCTTTTTCCATGGTCCCTTGCTGTTTACTTTTTAAATAAAAAGCCTAGGCTATGAAAACAGCTACGACAGGGTTGTCTAGCTGAATGTGAAATAAGTCATGCAAAAACCATAATCTCCTAAATACCATTCAATTTAATCTTATTTTAATAGTACTGACAACATATTTTAAGTTATCACACATTACTGAAAAATTAAAGAATTTTAATCAAAATTTTAATTAATATTTATTATAAAATAAATATTTCATAAAACTGAGAGTTAAATATATTATTTATTTAGGCTATACAAAACGGAAAAGAAAAAAGACTAAATAATAAGGCTGAATAAGCTGATCTATAGCATGTTAAATGGTGGTTGCCTGTCTATGAATGGTACACCCTTCTAAGCTCACAGAAGTGGTTTGACCCAAGTCCTCAGCAGCCAATGACATTGACCTCTTCAAACTGATTTTTAACTTGTACTTCAAGTGTATTTCACGTGTATTTAACACGTGAAATACACGTTAAATACCCGCTGATTTTTCATGTGTAAACAACACGTATTTAACGCGTTAACTAATATTGGATATAATATCGGAGTAATATAGTATATTTTAAGAAGCTCTTAAAAATATATATAAATTACTTTACCATGTTGTGCAGCGCCGATAAATAAATAATATTAAATACGTGTTGTCTACGCATGAAATACACGTATTTAACGTGTTGTTGACATGTTAAAATTCACGTGTATTTGACCCTCTTGGCCTTCCATACACATTAGATATAATGAGGGAGACGTGAAAAAAGGACATCGCGTTGTTTTGATATGGATTACTTTATCAAAAAATATTTGTTCGGGAGCACTTGTTTAGTTTAAAGGTAGACATGTCAAGCTTTCTATAGATATATCTCTCATGTCTCTTCGTTGAGTATTCATGGAGTTACAGTTCATTTTAATGACGTGTTTGTAAATGAAGATCAGCGCAGACCAAGGCTGCAGACAGCACACCTTGTTTGTTATCTTTATTTTATAAGTGCCCAAAGTTTTGTTGTTATTATGTTTGTATCCAAAAAAAAGTAGACCCTTTACAGAGACACGTTAAAATTCACGTGTATATTTGACCCTCTTGGCCTTCCATACACATTAGACGTGAAAAAAGGACATCGCGTTGTTTTGATATGGATTACTTTATCACAGAATATTTGTTCAGCAGCACTTGTTTGGTTTAAAAGTAGACATGTCAAGCCTTCTATAGATATATCTCTCATGTCTCTTCGTTGAGTATTCATGGAGTTACAGTTCATTTTAATGACGTGCTGTAAATGAAGATCAGCGCAGACCAAGGCTGGAGACAGCACACCTTGTTTGTTATCTTTATTTTATAAGTGCACAAAGTTTTGTTGTTATTATGTTTGTATCCAAAAAAAGTGGACCCTTTACAGATTCGATTGATGTATTGCTCTTATCTGTACGATGAAAACTGAAAGTGTAATTTAAGTAATTGTCGGGGTTATCAGGAGAAAATGACTCAAAACGCGTATATGCGTTAATCGACTCCAGAGTTAAAAGGCTGTCGTGACTTTTTTTCCTTCCAGTATTCATAAGCTGTATCACGCTGTCAAATTATATTTCATTTTGCACACATAAACAGTTCAAAAACACCTGAATTCTGCTCTTGTTGTGTTCTAATGGGTGGATTAGTGCAATTCGCTGTGATATTATTTTTGGAAGCGCTTAAAAAATGCTGATGAAGTCCTCATTTCTCTCTCGCACTGTAAACGATTTCTGTTGTTTTCACAGTATTATTGCTGTATTATCAGAGAAAGCTTACTGTAGAAACAGTTTACAGTAAGTTGCTGTCAATTTTATAACTTTTGCAGTATTATTGCTGTATTTCCAGCTTTGTCTTACTGTAGAAACTATTTACAGGACAGTTGCTGTCAATTTATGCTATTCATTGAAAAAAACAATAGAGTGGGAAAATAATTACAGTAATCCTTATATTACTGTTAAATTGATGACAGTAATAATCCATCTTACAAGGAATTTTATTTATTAATTATAATATTTATTTATAAGGAATTTTATAATACATCGTTTCATATGGTAACCCATATATTAAGGCATTTGGCATATAGTTAAAAAAAGTTGAATGATTTATGTGGGTGTTTTTTAATTGCGTATCTTTATGGTTGCCAGATTTTGACACAAAACCCACCTAATCTCATAGGTTATAGCCAACAATTTTGTGGGTGGGAGGTAGTTGTAGAGATGTAGATGTCAAAAATATAGACTAGGTAAATAGATAAAATCAATTCCCATGATATATTTTTAATATTATTATTTTGCTTTCTATTATACACACTAATTACATAAAGAGCGGAATCGTACGCGATATACCTGGCAACCAATCATCTAAACCGTCAGCCTGCACTCATTTTCCAATTCATTTTCTGAGCCTTTGAGGATGAACAAGACCAACGAGAACCAGTCAGGTGAGATATACAATTTTATTCAATATCTTAAAGATGTGTATTTCAAAAAGTTTCACCCCAAAGGGAATATATTCGTTTTAACGTTACCACTAAATAATCGGTGGCGAGTTTGATAGTAGTCTGTAACACAAACATTCTAACGTTAACCAAATATTAATTATCACAAGGTTTGCTGTTAATGTTAGTTAATAATTTCAAGTTTAGAACAAAGTAATCGAAATGTTCTTCTTTCTGAACATTTGTGTGTAACTTACACCGTGTGCGTGTGTCCTGTCGCGATCGAGGCCTTACGCGCCTAAACCTAAAGCCATGTTCGAAATCGACCTATTACACTAATGTTATGCACGACTTGAAGGGACAACCACAGTGTTTTCAGTTATATTATGCATTTATTGCGTGAGTACAACCGATGTATTCATTTAAAGTGAATACACAGGCAGTGAAAGTCGGGCCGGTTTAAATCCCTCGTCTCGGTATAACGTTAGTCCTTCTTCAGACCAGACGTTCCCATGATTTTGCTCACTCGTTTTCATTAACTTCTTCAAGTGCATTAATATCTGAATACAGCCACTGCCAACGCACTGCGGATAATTTAGTTGTATATTTGATATTGTGTGATATTCACGATAATGGCTATTATAATCCCCGTATTCTTGTCACTTTGGGTGCTTCTCATTTCTTATTTGTGACAAATCAGGTTCTCCCTCGAAAACGGGTCTCTGTTAGGACACCAAGAGATCTCAAATTAATTGTAATAGGTACTAAATAAATAATAATAATTTAATAGATTAGCCATTTTTTTACAAGTAATAAATGAAATGCACAGGTTGAATAATTAATACTAGCATTCAATTATTTGATTTACTTAAATTATATGTTAATTTTTTTTGTGCTATTTTTAAGTTGCATTTAAGTTGATAGCTTGTCATTTCTGGTCTTTGAAATTTGTTTTCTTTTCAAATTATTTAATTTGATTCTATATATTGGAATTGTTTTGTAACCTTTTTATGTTTTAACTGATCCATGTTTCTGTTTGTCTTACAGGTAAAAATCATTGGTGAAGTCACCAGATGTGGATGGGTAAGTACTGCATCTAAAGTTAAAATTGTTTGGAAATAAGATTAGAAATGCCTTTATCTTGCACATTGTGTCAGTACTCTGTAAAGTCTATTCCAGAATTTGTCAGACTTGCTAAGGAACACAGGAATCTTGCAAACTATAGATTCTCTTGTGGATTTTTCCAGTGTCAATGTAACTTCAAAACTGCCGTTGGCCTTGGTACACATATGTATCGTAACCATGCAGTGATTACACCAAGTGCTGACAAATCACACAGTGGTGTTAATATGACATGCCAGGTTATGGAATGTTCTTTCACTTCCACATCTGGGGATGCATGGTGAAACGAATATCTCTGTGTAGGTCCACCTTCAATACCACGACTTAGGTGCCCTTGAGCAAGGCACTGAACCCCCAACTGCTCCCTGGGCTCCCTGGGCTCCCTGAATGTCACTTCACTAACTTTTTTTTATTCACTCACTTTTTTTTTTAGGTCTATGCAGTGTTGAATATGTTTTTCATTTCTTTCAGCGTGTATGTTGTTCGACATTGCAGCGTGCTGATGAGTTAATAAAGAGGTAAGTCATTTTCAAGTCTGTTTATCACATTGATGTCGGTCAAGCTGTAGTGCAACTTAATTTTTGTGTTTTGTTCTCTATAGGCAGCAAAAACCTGGGATCTGCATTGGCCCTGTCAAGTCTGGAGAGTGTTTTTACCATTTAATGAATTAAATTGTAATAAAAGTTTTTAAATGGACTTCTGAGTGTTGTCATAATTTACGTGACATTTAATAATCAGTCATATAACTGTGTGAAATTTTTTTTGCATACAAGCCTTTATATTTCATTCTTTTTTAAACATGTAACAGGTTGTAGTTAGTTATATGTTGTGTATTGATGAGTATATGTGAATATAAAAACTACCGTAATCAATTATACTGCATAGTAACTTTACAGTATTTTAAAATACAGTGCAAAAACATGAACTGTAATTAATTTTACAGTATAAATATAATGTAAGTTATTATACAGTATGTTGTGAACTACTGTAGTCAGGTTTACAGTAATATTACCGTGGAATAAAATACTGAAGCTTGCTGGCTATTTGTTGCCAGTAAGTTACTGTTGATTTTACGTGAAATTTTTTACAGTGCGTCTTTCTCTCTGTTCTTTGGCCAGAGACATAATTTATAAATGAGATCTGACCCGGTAATAATAACATATATTGGTTTAGCTTGTCAGTCTGAATGAAATGTGTAGCCTATTTATTTGTCTGATCTCTCCCCTAAACGCGGCTGTCATGTGACTTTTTTTTCCCCTTGGCGATGTCAAATTTTGCATTTTGCACACATACACGGCTCAAAAACCCCTGGATTTTTCTCTTAGTGTGTTCTAATTGGTGGATTGTGTGCATTCGCAGGAATATTTATTTTAAGAAGCTCTTAAAAAATATATATAAATGACTTTACCATGTTGTGACGATGGATAATAATTGATGTGAGGTTCAGCCTGACAGATAAAATCTCACAATCACATATAAACACTCATTTTCATGTGTATAGGCTAATATATTCTTCTAATTGTTTTGTGCCGTTTGGCTGCAGTGTTTTAATGTGACAGGCTGTAAATTCTCTTCAAGTGTTCAGAGAAATACATCGCGAGCTCGCGGGCAGTTGCTGCCGCGAATATATCATGCTATTACTTTAAACAGTTCAGAAACGTCTGATTTTAGCTCTTGGTGTGTTCTAACGTGTGAATTGCGTGCAATCGCCGTTTTAAAAGGTCTTAAATAAGAATGAATTCGCTCGTTGTGAGCTCCGTGGAGACAGCAGCAGTGATTCTTCTCTCATCTTTCTGACTGCTCTCTGCCCAGAAATCAATTATTAATGAGCCCTGACCCCTGTAATAATCAGATATGTTGGTTTAGCTTGTCAGTTTGAGGGAAATTGTATTATTTACTTGGTATTTTTAACCGGTTTAAAAGTGAAACGAAACCCGGCCGACTCCTCCCTTAATCTCGGGTATTGCAACTAGGGGCGCAATTTTTCTCAGATAATGTAAGTCTATGGGTAATGTATTTTGACATTTAAAAATTAAAAAAAAAAAAACTTTAAGTCTGATCAGTCTGAAAAGATATAGCAACCAGCACCGCTCTATCCCGCAGGTGTCTGCCGAGTTTGGGGCTTGTGGCTTTAAAGCCCTAGGAGGAGTAGCGTTCAGAATTTCTGTCAGAAAAATAATAATAAGAAAAAGAAGAAAAAGAAGAAGTTTAAATAGCATAACAGTATGTTGGCTTGTTGCCAAGCCAACATAATAATAATAAGATTAAATAGTAGATCAGTAAGTTGGCTTTTTCAAGCCAACTTAATAACTTGTTACATAACACAATAAAGTTAAAATTATAATCAAGTAGCCTACTTTAAACCAAAAGTTTAGTAAAACAGTAAATTTAAAATGTACTTTTAATTTAATATCATTATAATGTGCATAATATTAAAAGTGTTTATGCATATATTCAAACACACACATTGCCTTTTATTTCATCAATAATGCATCTGCAAGTAGCGTTTTTAATATATAGTTTAAAGATTTTAAATGCACATCCAATATACAGTAAAGTGCATTTCTTGAAACACTTACTTGTGCTTTGTCTAGTCACATTGTGTTTTCTCGCTGCTCATCAGGGCTGCCAAGCCGTCTCAGGTCTATTTCGGAGGTGAAGTCAGAGGCATGAGTGCTATGAAGACAGAGGAAGAAGTCGGCAGCTTGGTCGAATATGAATTCAGAGTAAATGCTAAATATGTTTTAAAGACTCTACCTTATCACTCGAAAAGCTCTGTTTTAAACTTAAGATTTGATTTATATATATATATTTTTTTTTGCAGGTGATTAATTTGGGAAGGCCTCTGAAGTCTTTTGGAACTGCATCCCTGAGCATCCAGTGGCCTAAAGAAAGCTCTGTGGGGAAATGGCTGCTGTATCTGATGAAGATCAACACCAGGGACCTGCAGTCAGTCACCTGTTCACCTGAGACAGAGATCAACCCTCTCCGACTTCAGAGTCAGGTCTCAAATCCCCCTAATGCTGTCGGATGTTTTAAACTGGTAGATCGGGAAAACATTTGTAAGATCGGAAAAAGAGTGACCACATCTGTCATACTTTTAGGAGTCAACATCCAGCAGGAGAAAGCGTGAGCTTGAGGAGCGGAAACCAGCTGAAGGCAGTAAAACATCTCTCATCCCTGACAAACGCAAGCACAAGATTCTGGTAAGGAATCTACATTATTTCTATCTGTGGTGAAGTTTCATTTCTACAGGTGCTATAGCACCAAAGCAACGCTTGTAATGAACGTTTTGTCCTCGTAGTCTTGCAGTGGAGATGCCAGATGTGTGGAGATCAAATGCCCCCTACAAAGCTTGGACAGCACTGCGCTCATCATGCTCAAATCCCGGCTGTGGAACTCCACTTTCCTTGAAGTAAAGACAATACAAACATGTGCTTACTGTGTTCCTTTGAAAGAATGTCTTGGGTTGTTAAAGCATTCTGTTTTGTGTCCTCTCTAAAACAGGATTATGTGTCCTACAGCTACCTTGATATAATAGTGAAAGCCTCCATAAGTCTGGATGCTTCTGCCAAGAACATTGTCCTTAAAAATTCTGAGACCCAGGTAACACGGTTAAATCTGTCGCACTAATAGATGTAGATGAAATATGGTGTGGGTTGTCCAGACAGCTGGACTCACTGTAGATGTGATGACAGGTGAGGCTGACCGTGTTCCCGGAGACGGCCGGGACTCCGTTCGGAGGCGTTCCCTGGTGGATCATTCTGGTGGCTGTTTTAGCTGGAGTTCTGATGCTGGCTCTTCTAGTTCTGTTACTATGGAAGGTAATAAAACACTCACACCCGCATACAGATAGTAAATCAGCCACAAAAAGTTCCTGGTTAAAAGCTTCTATTTGGATATTTCAATTCTAATTTCTCTTTTGATATTCTGTTAGTGCGGTTAATCGCATCCAAAAAAAAAAAAAAAAAAAAAAAAATGATTACATAATGTATGCATGTGTTCTGTGTATACACAGAGTATATATTTAGAAAACATTAACATGTATATACATTTATATATTTATATTCTTATATTTTATATAAATATATTTTATATATAAACAAAACATATATATTTTTAAATATATACATGCATGTGTTTGTATTTATACACATAATAAATACACACAGTATACACATATATAATGTAAACAAAAAGGTTTATTTTGGAAGCGATTAATCATTTGACAGCACTGTATTTTATCTTAATTTATCCTCATTTACACTTTTAAAATCCCTAAAAAAGTACTTGGAGACTTGCACTACTCTGAATGTCATTTCAGTAAACAAGCCAAAAAATCGAACTTTTTATAAATAACTGAAAAATACCATGATGAATATATTTTTTACTCAATAAAATTATATTTATAAATGTACACTTTTAGGAAATAATATTCTTTAAAATAATATACTTGTGCAAAGCGCAAACTATAGTGCATGCTAACTGCATTTAAATGAAAATGTATTATATTCATTTATATTAAATGCAATTAGTTGAACTCTTTATTGTTTTCAAACCCACTTAAGTATGTTTTTTATGTACTTTCACATCATTCTAATTTATTTGAGATTGCACTGCCAAATCAACTAACAATTATGTATGGTCAATTCAAATTGCAGTTGAATCTTGCATGTATTTAAATAAATAGTATTACTTTAAATGTAATATCTGGTAAACAACAGCTAAAATGATAATCAAGTGCTTTAGTAAGTCAACACATCAAAACAAGTGTACTTTGTGTATTATATGATTATATGATTTAAAATGACATTATGACATTAAAGTGACAATATTATGAAGTGCCATTTTTAAAAGTTGACTTAAGTATGATAAGAAACAGTCATAAAAGTGTGCTAGCCTACTTAAGTGGTATTTTAATTTATTAATTATATATTATGTGCAAGTAGTTTATATATATATATATATATATATATATATATATATATATATATATATATATATATATATATACTTTTAGGTTTTGAAGTACACTACAAATGCACATTCAACAGAATTATGCACACTTCACAAGAGGATAGTGTTGATAGGTAATGTGTTTCTCTACACCTGTGGTTCCTCTGCTAGAACTTGAGGAGAACACACTTCATAAATACACTTACAATCACCACCTAATTAAGAAAAAATGACAGGTGCAGCAAAATAATCCTGCAGCATTTGAGTACAGATTAATATTTTAATATTTGACATGTGAAGATGTGTTAGTGGAATTCCAGTCTTTAGTACAAATGTTTGCAATGACCCCTGAATTTGCCCCCTCTGTAGTGTGGTTTCTTCAAGCGGGCCCAGAAGGACGAGTACGATGCCGCTTTTCACAAAGCGGAGATTCACGCTCAGCCCTCAGACAAACAGTCCACTGAGGCCTAGCTCTCCTCTCCAGGGTAAAACACGCTCGCTGCAGCAGAGTGGTTTCTGCATGACGTGTGGCCTAACTCACTAACTCATCCTGTGAGACACATGCTGCACAGTGTGCTTCGCTCTTTCCATGTCAAGCTCGGTTTTGTTTTGATGGATGTGCTTCTTCATGTCCTGTTTTGTCAAGCATGTCCCGTCTCCGTGTTCTCCAAAGCACATGAACGCAGAATGATGTTTAATTTGTATCTTGAAATGATGCTTAACGTGCTTCTGTTCTTTCTCTGTCAGTGTGGATTTTTCAAGCGCTCCAAGTATGAGGACAGCGTTCCGAAATATCACGCGGTGAGGATTCGTAAGGAGACACGTCTCGTGAAAGATGGAAAGGACATGTTAGATCCCCTGGAGAAGAAGCAATGGATGACCACATGGGATGAGAACGAGAGCTACTCATGAGACTGTCTCTGTGTTTTCTGTGAACAATTTGCTTCCATCAGGCATCTCTAGTTGTGAAGGTTTCAGAGGAAGTCCACCTCTGCGAGTCTGTGATCCCACTGTTAGAGAGAGACAGGAAAATGTCTTTACATATCCATAGGTTTCTGGTAACTAGAGGGAAAAGACTGACTCCTGGAAATCTCTGGGCTTTTTGTTTGCAACGCCACCCCTTAAAAAGTGTTTGGATATTTTTGGAAGATGCATGAGATGCCACATGCCTTTTTTTTTTTTTTGTGTAAATATTTTACAATGCAGTTTATTTATTTCGTCTTGTAATTTTGTACCAAGATGCCTACTGTGCATGAACTGCCCAAAGATAATTTTTCATGTCTTTTCGGTAACTGTAAATTAGACTGAATGTCAGATTGAGTGTCAGAAGAGAAAAAAATAAAGGAGTCAATGAGTTACTACTGAAAAATGTTGTTTGACCCAAATCGCTTTGACAACACATCTGCATAATTTGTTGTATTTTAACATGCCACATCTCTAGGATGCTCTTTGTTGCCACCTGTTGGCATTAGAGGGTCTTTCAGCAGTTCTCCAGTAGTTCTGCGCTGCTCCTGGAAAGCTATTTTCCTGAAGACAGTTCCAACACACCTGCCTGTAATTATCAGCCTTGGACACTTTAATTATTAATGGTTGAGATGTGTTCGGTTGTGGTTTGGGCTGAAATCTGCAGGCTATCCAGGAGTAAAGTTGGAGACCCCTGACTATGCCTTTACCTGTGTAACAAAAAAAGTCAGGATTTTATCTCTCACCAAATCCTTTCCTTGTACCCCTGTTTACATCTGTTTTTTTTTCTGCTTCTTTAACCATACAGGTGTTGATTCTCCCATTTTCTCTGCTGCAAAAGCATGATAATAAGTGTTTTTCAAAGTGTAATTTTCACTCTTTTTGCACCATTTGCTACTAGCTTTCATACACATGCGGCAGCTAATGAGCCAATGATTACTGTCCTTGACGGTTTGTGAAACACTGCAGGTCACGTCATTTCAACATGCAGAAATATGCGTCGAGGAGGATGCCCCGCACGATTAAAACATGTTTTATATAAAACTGTGAGTACAGTCTTCATCTCATGTGAGTGCGTGCCATTCAGATGATGCTTCACAAAAACTTCAGCAGCAAACTATTAAATGCACTTTTAAAATACTATTGTAAGCTAGCTATATTTTAAAATATGAATCATAAAATATAAGGGTGTGTGTGTGTATATACTGTATGAATATATGTACAATGTATTTTTACACATGCAGTACCATAACTTATCACATGCACATCAATATATTAGCATATAAAGGGTATAACTGAATATAAAATGACATGTGGTGATGTATAAGTAAATATATCGGCACACATTTTTCAATGTATAGAAAGCAGCAATTCATCTATCTATCTATCTATCTATCTATATATCTATCTATCTATCTAATCTTGCAGGCTCTGCTCTATTCTTCCTTTTCTTTTGTTGTTGTTTTCTCACGCTGTGTGTGATCTTTCTGCTCTCTGTTGAAGATCATACATCAAACAAGAAAATAATTCTGTAAATACTCAATGCTAAACTTTTTCAAATCATCCATGTTCTTTCAGGCTGGTTCAGGTGAGTGTTTTTGGCCAGCAGAGGGCAGATGTTTGATGAAGCCAGCCGTACCTGCACTGCTGGACACTGAAAACTCTTCTGGATCGTCCAGTCGATCCTCCAGCTTGGGCACTGAAGATGAGACGTCAAAGCACATAACCAGAAGCACCAGAACCAGAACATACTGTTTCATTATGTCATCTAATATGTTCAGTGGTGTTGGTACCTGAGCATTGTGCATCCCTCACATCACAGTTTCCGCTGGGAAACACATCGTCTCGGAAAGAGGAGCCGGTGAGACACTGCAACACAGAGCTCATGAAGCATGTAAACTGTGACAGAAGTCTTCAATCAAGAGGCTGCAGTGAAAGACATTATATGAGAGCATGTATGTGTGTTTAGATGTTTAACTAGTAGTGCAGAATAGTGCTTGCTTGATGCTGGTTGGCAGTGCTGTTGGCACAGCATCATCCTCCGTGATCCAGTGATGAAGTTGAGCCAGCAGATCAATCTTCTTCCCGTTCTCTACAGAGGAGGAAGCACACAGCGCTGGAGGATCTGAGCGTCTTCTTTCTGCAGATGAGGGAGGAGTATCCTCGGTGCTGGAGGGGCAGCGATGTCTGTGAATAGATCATTATACAGTTCTGTTGTGCTTTAATGTGCACTAGAATAGATAGATGACTGTTAGGTGTGTAAAAGCTTGAAATCATTCCCTAAGCTCTGACTGCGTCCTTCTGGTGGGTCACAGCCTGCAGATCAATCTCTGGATCAGAGGATCCACTGAACGCAGGTGAAGAAGAGGCATCAGATGAGACATCGGCATGTGTGTCGCTGAGTCTCGATGGAGGAAGACTCAGGCAGCAATTTTAAGAATTAAAATTGTTGTAAGTGATACTCCACCCCAAAATTATTATTATTATTATATTATTTTTGTAATGACTTACAAAATCATTACACAAAATATGATCAGGTCAAAGTTTGTGGATATTTTTTTGGTTATGAATTTTACTTGTAGTCCACTTTATCAAGAATCTTTGGGTTTAATATGTCACAGTTCACTTTATTTTGTTATCCTCACTTACATAAATGAGCTATAGTGTCCTGCATCCGCTAGTAAAAAATAAAATAAAATCTGTCTGAATAAAAATTATACATTAAATATGTGTGAATAATTTTTTGGTTTGACTGTATGAACCTACTACTACAAAAAAAAAAAAAAAAAAAAAAAAACACTTTTTTATGTTATTGAAAGTTGTTTGTCAACTACAATAAAATACAAATAGATTTAAGCTTATGTCAACTGCTTGGTAAAAAAAAGCCTTTTATTGTAGATGATTCAAATTTAAATACATGATAAATAATATGTTAATTTATGTATTTTATTTATAATATAAAGATTATTTATAATATTACACAAGAGTTCTATTCATAAAAAAAAAAAATTCTACTCAGCCTTTTTAAACATAATAATAATAATAATAATAATAATAATAATACGGATTTCTGAGCTGCAAAATCAGAATATTAGAATAATTTCTGAAGGATCATGTGACTGAAGTAATCATGCTACAAATCCAGCTTTGAAATCACAGGAATAAATTACATTTTAAAATATTCAAATAGAAAGCAGTTATTTTAAATAGTACAACTATTTCAAAATGTTACAGTTTGGGCTGTACTTTGGATCAAATAAACACAGGCTTGGTGAGCAGAAGAGACTTCTTTAAAAATCTTACCATTCACAACCTTTTGACTGGTAGTGTATTTGGTAAATATTTGTGTAATATGCAGGATACTGTACAGTCAGTAATGTTCAGTTCATTATCATTCAAAAAACGGACAGTAACAGAATGATCAGGACACCAAGCAGTGGCTGATTGTATATTATCCCATAAATATACAATTCTGAGATAAAGAGATGAAAACCTGAAGGTTGTAATAGAAACAGTTATTGGGAGTAAGCAGGTGTGTGTGTGACTTCTCATCTGAAGCGTTTGAGCTCATCCAGGTAAATGACAAACAGAGCCCACACACAACCCAGATTTACATTAGTGAAAGCCTCTGAGAATGGATAAAGATTGGGAGGGCAACATATCCTCTTCTCCATTCATATTAATGACGGCTGATCAGTCGTGTGGGAGTTTGGCTCTGTATCCTGGTGCTTGATGCTTTTTGCTACGCAGAGACTTTCATCAAATGCCAACAGCGAGACATATTGATTAGTGGAGGAAATTACATCCACGGCATTTCTATTCCATCAAAATATGCTTGATTCGGAGTAAAACTAATTCTGCTTTAAAAACTGTACCATGAACTAATACTGTAACATTTTGTGAAGAAGTCCAAGTCAAAAGAGTCCGCCCAGAGTCTCTGTGACATCCAGGACCATGTGATTCGGACGCCTCCTTCAATACAGACTACCCTTCCAAGGTTTGGGCATGTTTGTTAAATAAATTATTTAAGCAAGGACAGCTTAAATCTATCGAATGTATCATTCATAAAGTGAAGACTAAATATTTTAAATAAAATCATGTTCTCTTGAATTTCACTGTCCCTACGGAATAATAACCAGAAAATTGATAATAATAATACAAATATAAATTAAATCAATGCATTTAGCAGACATTTTGCATTCAGGATAACAATTTTCTCCTATCATGTGATCCCCAGGATTCGAACCCTCAACCTTGCGCTTGTTAATGCAATGCTCTTCTACTTGAGCTACAGGAACACATATATAACACATATAAAAATATAACAATAATAATGTCTTTTTGAAATGTTCAAAAGAAAATAGTTGTAATAATATTTCACAATAGTACTGTTTTACTGTATTTTTAATCAATTTAATGAAGCCATGGTAAGCTTAAAAGTCCCGAGAGTGGCCTGTTATAGTTTTTATTATTTTGCTGATGTGCTAAATCAAGATTAAGTTATGGAAATTAAATATTTTAATGTTAATTTGTATAAAATGTAGTTGTTGTTGTTAAAACAAGCATTTCATTTATTTAACACCATTTCTCACTGCTAAAAATATATATTTTGTGTGTGTAATATATATATATATATATATATATATATATATATATATATATATATATATATATGTATACTATATGCTAGTACTGAATTTAACTCATATTAGTTTTATTTTTAATAAAAACATTTATATAGGCTTAATTTTGATTGTTATTTATGTATTTTTATTCGGGGCCGAAATACATTTGTGTGATTTACCCTAAAAGTAACTTTTTTTTTTTTTTGTATTCAAAATATAATCAAAGCAACTCGCATGTCATTATAATTCACATGTATTTATGTGAATGTGTCCTCTGCTTCATATGAAAATAAGTGGAACTCCTAACATTAGATAATTGTATTAGTATGATGAACTGTCCACGGTAGTTCATTGAACGCAAAATCTAAAATGCTTCACTAATCAGTTGTGCATGTTTAATGACCTATGACCCTGCATTGTGTCACGCATTTCCCTTCCCCCTGAGAGTCTGGCTATTATTCTGGTGGTCTTTGTGCCCTCTGCCATCCACACAGTATGCTAATAAAGGTCACATACTCTCTCACACACACTCTCATTATGTTAACACTGTCACACACTTGCCCTGGCTGTTTATTTGACCAGTATCTGTCTCAATCCTAGCAGCCATTCCCAGCTCAACTCTCTGTTATGTCCTTTAGTCAAATCGACCTATTGCAACATGTATTTAATAGCTTTAATATCATTAATATGTTTTTATTTGATCATTCAAATCACTTAAGTTATCTTCCTGGTGTATCCGAATTCCTTAGCATATCCAAAACTTTGGAACAACTTGATAAATTAAATTAATGAAAAATAAAGCCTCAACAAGTGTTGACATTTTCCAACATCACAGCAGTAATGACTTTATGAACTATTTTACTTCTAAAATCGATACTATTAGAGATAAAATTGTAACCATTCAGCCGTCAGCTACAGTATCACATCAGATCAGACAGTGCACTATAGACCCCTCGAGGAACAGTTCCACTCATTCTCTACTATAGGAGAGGAAGAATTGTATAAACTTGTTAAATCATCTAAACCAACAACATGTATGTTAGACCCTATACCATCTAAGCTCCTAAAAGAGGTGCTTCCAGAAGTCATAGATCTTCTTCTGACTATTATTAATTCCTCATTGTCATTAGGATATGTCCCCAAAACCTTCAAACTGGCTGTTATTAAGCCTTTCTTCAAAAAACACAACTTGACCCCAAAGAACTAGTTAATTATAGAACAATCTCAAATCTCCCTTTTCTGTCCAAGATACTAGAAAAGGTGGTATCCTCACAATTATATTCCTTCTTAGAGAAAAATGGTATATGTGAGGATTTCCAGTCAGGATTTAGACCGTATAATAGTACTGAGACTACTCTTCTTAGAGTTACAAATGATCTGCTCTTATCATTTGATCGTGGTTGTATCTCTCTATTAGTTTTATTGGATCTTAGTGCTTTGCATTTGACACAATTGAACACAACATTCTTTTACATAGACCTGAACACTTTGTTGGCATTAATGGAAATGCATTAGAATGGTTTAAATCGTACTTATATGACCTCCATCAATTCGTAGCAGTGAATGAAGAGGTCTTATATTGATCACAAGTGCAGTATGGAGTACCTCAAGGCTCAGTACTATGGCCGCTACTCTTCACGCTTTATATGTTACCCTTGGGAGAAATCCTCAGGAAACATGGTGTTCTCACTGTTATGCTGATGATACTCAGCTCTATATTTCTTTGCGGCCCGGTGAAACACACCAATTTGAAAAACTAATGGAATGCATAGTCTATATAAAAAACTGGGTGATGAGTATTTCTTACTGCTAAATTCTGAAAAAACTGAGTTTTTAATTATAGGACCTAAAGAATCTGCATGTAATAATCTAGAACACTGTCTAAGACTTGATGGCTGCACTGTCAATTATTTGTCATCAGTTAGGAACCTAGGTGTGCTATTTGATAGCAATCTTTCCTGAGAAAGCCACGTTTTTCTAGCATTTGTAAAACAGCATTTTTTCATCTTAGAAATATATCTAAATTACGGCCTATGCTCTCAATGTCAAATGCAGAAATGTTAATCCATGCATTTATGACCTCAAGGTTAGATTATTGTAATGCTTTATTGGGTGGTTGTTCTGCATGCTTAATAAATCAGAATCAGACTGAGCTTTATTGCCAGGTATGTTCACTCATACAAGTAATTTGTTTTCGTGACAGAAGCTCCACAGTGCAACATGACAGTGACAGAACAAAAAACACAAAATGGAATAAAAAAAATACAAATAGGTAGATAAGGAATGAAAATATACAAATTGACAATGTATGGCAGGTATACTACAATGAGCATTAGGTATGTACAGGTAAATTATGTGCCAAAAATTTAAGTGTACGCTAAGTATGTGTGTTAGATAAATAAGTGTATGTATATATATAAATAATATAAATAGTGTAGTTTGTTCCACAGTTATTATCAGCTGTTCATTAGATGGATTGCCTGAGGGAAGAAACTTTTCCTGTGTCTGGTCGTTCTGGTGCTCAGTGCTCTGTAGTGTCGACCAGATGGCAACAGTTCAAAGAGGGAGTGTGCTGGATGTGAGGGGTACAGAGTGATTTTAACAGCCCTTTTGCTCACTCTGGATAAGTTGTCAGGATCCTGCCCTGTCAGCCTTGTTTGTACTGTCTTTGTTCATTAGCCGTGTTTCCACTATCGAGCTAGGACCGGGCGTGCTAGTGCGTGCCAGGGCCAGTCGCGTTTCCACTATCACTTCCGGGGCTTGATCGTGCCTCGCCGGGGCTTCCTCGGGGCCAGCGGCCTGGTTTTTTCAGCCCGACGAAATCCTTGGGCCAAAGCGGGCCAGCATGGGGCTAGAGGAGGAGTTATGAACAAAGGCGGAGATTCTCCGTGTCTGGAGAGCGTCAGCGCGGATCATTTCAGAAAGATAACAGCTTTAACACCAGCATTAAAGACGTTTTAAAATAAGTTGAGCTTAAAACTCACTCTTAGTAAGCAGCAAGTGTTTGAAATAACTTGATCCGATGTGGATTATAATCATTAAACAAGGCAGAAATATTTATAAGCGATGTAAAAGACTATGCACGCTAAACATTAACGTTACCATAGTAAACATGTTAAAAATGACCGCTTGGATAAATCAGACGTCAGCTTCTTATTCTCTATCACAATTGTGTATTTATTAAGTAACATTTTATCTGTCGTCTCGTTTCGTGAGTTTAGCTCCACGTTGCATATCATCAAAATATAATAATGATTTTTGTTTGGGAGCTTTTATAAAAGAGTCTGCGCTGAGGATCATTTCAGAAAGATAACCGCTTTAACATCAGCATTGAACACTTTTTTTAAATAAGTCGAGCTCAAAACTCTCTTTCAGTCAGCAGCAAGTGTTTGAAATAACTTGATCCAATGTGGATTTTAATCACCATACAAGGCAGAAATATTTATAAGCGATGAAAAATGTATGGACGCTAAACATGTTACCATAGTAAACATGGTAAAATATGACCCCTTGAAGAAATCAGACGTCAGCTTCTTATTCTCTATCACAATCGTGTATTTATTAAGTAACTTATATTATCTGTCACAAGCCTCGTCTCGAGAGTTTTTCTCACGTTGCCTATCATAAAAGAATATAGCCTAATAATGTTTTTTTGTTCGGGAGCTTTGATAAAAATAGAGATATTATCATTTATTATAAATGTGACGGCTACTGTGATTAATAAACAGAAACAGACTCGACTGAATAAGCAGGCTATTTTCATGAGCGTTAAAAATAAATATATAAAATATAAATAAGTGTATTTATGTGTGAATAATTTTGAGTCCTGATAAATTAAAACAATATGATCAATGCATCACTTATTCTATAGTTAAAACATTGATGCTTTTGAATTTGAATATATAACAAAGCATGCAAACAAACGGCCGCTTTTATCATCTTCGTTTTGTGATCGCGCATGTGTCAGGGTTTTGGTAAGGAGGAACTCAAGTGCAGACAGGGATTCTCAAACATAGGGTTTATTACAAAAAGGGGAAAACAAAACCCACGAGGGGGAAAACAATAACTAGGGTAAGGACTAAATAACCAAACAAGACTGGGCAGACAAGATAAAGACACTTAACACTAACTATAAACAAACACTCACGGTATTACAAAGACTTCTTCAGGGATGACAATCACAATTGTGGAACAACCACAAGTGATGAACACAGAAGTAGAACACATAAGTAGTACACAATGAACCGACCAAAGACAACGCACACTAGGAGATCTAAATAGGGGAACTAATCAAGACACGACAGGTGTTACAGATAGGGCGATCACGACACGACTAGGATAACAAGGGGGGCGGGGCAAGGGAACGAGACAACACAAGCACATGGCCCAAAGACAAGGCCATGCGCTTGTACACAAAACATGGGTCTGTCATGATCCTGCCTCAAGACTAGGGAAAAATCAAGGACACGAGGGCAGAATCATGACAGAACCCCTCCCTTAAGGAGCGGCTTCCAGACGTGTCCAGCCGTTGGACACGTCTGGACAGGATGAAGGTTGACGACGGGGGGTACGGGCAGGTCTGGGTGGTGAGGGGCGGGGAGGGGTCTCGGGACAACTGACAGGGGACATGACAGGAGCAGACAAGGGACGCGGGGCAAGACTTACGGGACGCGGGGCAAGACTTACGGGACGCGGGGAGACGACATCTACTGGACGCGGGGGGACGACATCTACTGGACGCGGGGGGACGACATCTACTGGACGCGGGGGGACGACATCTACTGGACGCGGGGGGACGACATCTACTGGACGCGGGGGGACGACATCTACTGGACACGGGGGGACAACAGGACACGGGGGGACAACAGGACACGGGGCCACATCAACAGGACACATGACTACATCAACAGGACACGGGGCATCATCCACGGGACACGGGGCTACATCAACGGGACACATGACAACATCAGCTGGGCACGGGGAGACAACATCTACTGGGCTCGGGGGGACAACGGCTGGACACGGGGGGACAACGGCTGGACACGGGGGACTTCTGGGGACAGGGTCTGGGGACAAGACAGGACTGACTGGGGCTTCTAGAATCTGGACAAGACGGGACAGATACTCAGAAAAGGCTTTAGCAGCTAGGATAACTGGCATCTCCTTACGAGATGAGACAGACTGTACAAGAGTCTTTGCTGCAGAGTCGGCCGCGGCTCTCTCCTCCGCTCTCACGACTGCAGGCTTGAATACGGCTCTCTTCTTTGCCGGCTCGGGCACGCCAGCGCTCCTCGCTGCTGGCTCGGGCACGCCCACCGCTGCTGGCTCGGGCACGCCCACCGCTGCTGGCTCGGGCACGCTCACCGCTGCTGGCTCGGGCACGCTCACCGCTGCTGGCTCGGGCACGCCCACCGCTGCTGGCTCGGGCACGCCAGCTCTCGACGCTGCTGGCTCGGGCACGCCAGCTCTCGACGCTGCTGGCTCGGGCACGCCAGCTCTCGACGCTGCTGGCTCGGGCACGCCAGCTCTCGACGCTGCTGGCTCGGGCACGCCAGCTCTCGACGCTGCTGGCACGGGCACGCCAGCTCTCGACGCTGCTGGCACGGGCACGCCAGCTCTCGACGCTGCTGGCACGGGCACGCCAGCTCTCGACGCTGCTGGCACGGGCACGCCAGCTCTCGACGCTGCTGGCACGGGCATCCAGCATTGCCTCCTGTCTGCTGAGTTCCATTCTGGTCGGTTCATTCTGTCAGGGTTTTGGTAAGGAGGAACTCAAGTGCAGACAGGGATTCTCAAACATAGGGTTTATTACAAAAAGGGGAAAACAAAACCCACGAGGGGGAAAACAATAACTAGGGTAAGGACTAAATAACCAAACAAGACTGGGCAGACAAGATAAAGACACTTAACACTAACTATAAACAAACACTCACGGTATTACAAAGACTTCTTCAGGGATGACAATCACAATTGTGGAACAACCACAAGTGATGAACACAGAAGTAGAACACATAAGTAGTACACAATGAACCGACCAAAGACAACGCACACTAGGAGATCTAAATAGGGGAACTAATCAAGACACGACAGGTGTTACAGATAGGGCGATCACGACACGACTAGGATAACAAGGGGGGCGGGGCAAGGGAACGAGACAACACAAGCACATGGCCCAAAGACAAGGCCATGCGCTTGTACACAAAACATGGGTCTGTCATGATCCTGCCTCAAGACTAGGGAAAAATCAAGGACACGAGGGCAGAATCATGACAGCATGTTCCAGTGACTTATTTCTTAGTTTTCTGATAACTTCTCTTTGATGGTGAAATTTTGAGGTTGCATGGCGTTGTTCTGAGAGGCGTGTAAAGGGCGTGTTTTAGTGACGCGCAGCGGTGCTTCAAGCTCCACTGAGGAAACCCTGCGCTATTCTGGCCTCGTGCTACTGGCCCGGGGCTATGAGCCCCGCCCGGCCCGCTTTAAGCCCTGGCTCGCATTGGCCCGACAGTGGAAATGCGGCTAATGTGTCTTTGTTTATTTTGTGCCTGAGCACATTTTTGTGTCTCTTGTGTCTGCCACGTGCTCCTCTTGTCCCACCTCCTTGTTTTCCCGGGTCACGCCCCCTTGTTTAGTCCTCATTAGTCAGAGTGTTGTCACCTGTTCCTCATGTCGCTGTATGCTTCTTATTGTGCTCTCTTTCCTCTTGTAGCTGCCGGTTCGTTTTTGGCTGAATGTTTGCCTACGTGTGTTTTGCAGTTTCAAGTTTTTCTTGTCAAATCTAGTTTTTTGCCTTTTGGACTTTCCTGTTGAGTCCAGCTACTAGTTCCTCCAAGAGCTATTTTTCCCCCTAGGTCTTCTATTTTAGTTCCTTTTTAGTTTAAGCTTATTTTCACCTATTACCCATGAGTTATCCTTCTAGTCTTTTGCTAGATTCAAATCTCTAGTCTAGTTTAGTTTTTTCCCTCAGCATTTTCCTGTAAGGGCCTAACCTTTTATTTATTGTGTTTTCCCTTAGTTTCTTGGTATTTATTTATTTGTTTACTTGTTTACTTTTTCTTGTTTTTTGGGAAGGAATTTCTTGTTCCCTGTATTGTTTGTGTTGTCTAGTGTGCTAGTTGTTTTGTCCAGTCTTGTGTTGTCTCTGTCTGTTGTGTTCTCCCCCTCCAGCCCTACCTGGCCGTCTGTGGTTTCCTGACCACTGGTTCCCTCACCCTTGCAGCTGTATCGGTTCTGGCAAGTGATCTTCAAGCTGCAATTCTCTGCTCCTTTGTCTCTCGCCTGGTCATCTACATTCTGTCTGGTCTTGCCAACTCCCAGCAGTGGTCCTAGCTGCTGCCTCCCTATGCTGGTTCCAGTGGTCACCCTCAGCTATCCAGTCATTGCCCCAGTATCCCTTCCTGTTGGACTTTCACTGTTGTATGCCCTATCCTACTCTCTGGACTGTTCAAACCACTCCCTCCTATTGTGCTTTGTCTAATTTGTCAATAAACCCCCCTTGTTCATTCTGCATCTGGGTCCTCTACCGCAGTAACCCTGACATAAGTACAGTTCTTGAATAGATGAGAGGGTTGTACCGATGATTCGCTCAGCAGTCCGGACTACCCTCTGTAGTCTTCTGAGGTCCGAACCGAACCAGTAACTGAAGTGCAGAGGATGGTGGAGTAGAACTGTTTCAGCAGCTCCTGTGGCAGGTTAAACTTCTGCAGCTGGCGAAGGAAGTACAACCTCTGCTGGGCCTTTTTCACAATGGAGTCACTATGAATGTTCCACTTCAGGTCCTGAGAGATAGTGGTGCCCAGGAACCTGAATGACTCCACTGCAGTCACAGTGCTGTTCATGATGGTGAGTGGGGGGAGTGCAGGGGGGTTTCTCCTGAAGTCCACGATCATCTCCACTGTTTTCAGTGTGTTCAGCTCCAGGGTGTTGAGATTGCACCAGACAGCCAGCTCTTTAACCTCCTCTCTGTAAGCAGACTCGTCACTGTCCTGAATTAGGCCGATGAGTGTGGTGGCGTCTGCAAACTTCAGGAGCTTGACAGAGGAGTCCTTAGATGTGCAATCAATGGTGTACAGGGAGAAGAGCAGTGGGGAGAGAACACAGCCCTGGGGAGCTCAAGTGCTGATTGTACCGGTGCTAGATGTGTATATTCCCAGCCTCTTTAGCTGCTGCCTGTCTGTCAGGAAGCTGTTGATCCACTGATAGACGGAGGTGGGCACGGAGAGCTGAGTTAGTTTGGGCAGGAGGAGGTTTGGGATGATCGTGTTAAAGGCCGAGCTGAAGTCCACAAACAGGATCCTCACATAATTCCCGGGTCTGTCTAGGTGTTGAAGAACATAATCCAGTCCAATGTTTACTGCATCGTCCACAGTTCCACAGTCCACAGCACCAGTGAAGTCCTTCAGGTGGGATAGCACCAGTTTTTCAAATGACTTCATGACCACCAACGTTAGAGCCACAGGCTTGTAGTCATTTAGTTCTGTAATTTTGGATTTCTTTGGGATGGGGATGATGGTGGAGCCTTTGAAACATGAAGGGTCTTCGCACAGCTCCAGCGATCTGTTGAAGATCTTTGTGAAGATGGGGCCAGCTGGTCAGCACAGGATTTCAGACAGGCTGGTGTAACACAATCTGGGCCTGGTGCTTTTTTCCTTTTCTGCTTCCGGAAGACCTGGCGCACCGCATCCTCGCTGATCTGTATTGCAGGTGTGGGGGAGAGAGGGGATGCAGTCGTTCGAAGTATACTGAGTCTACTTATTTTACCAGAATAATTCCTCTTTGCCACTTTGATCTCCTTTTCCAGTGTGTATTTAGCCTGTTTATACAAGACATTGTCCCCCTTCACGTAAGCATCTTCTTTGAGATGACGGAGCTGTCTGAGTTTTGCAGTGAACCACGGTTTGTCATTGTTGTAATTTAGTTGAGTCCTGGTAGGAATGCATATATCCTCACAGAAACTTATATATGATGTTACGCTCTCTGTGAGTTCATCCAGATCTGTGGCAGCAGCTTCAAAAACACTCCAATTAGTGAGGTCAAAACAAGATTGTAAATCCTGCTCTGCTTCATTAGTTCATCTTTTTACAGTCCTTAATACAGGTTTAGCTGATTTTAGTTTCTGCCTGTAGGTCGGTATAAGATGAACCAGAAGGTGATCAGAACGTCCCAAAGCTGCTCGTGAAACACAGTGATATGCATCCTTTATTGTGGGGTTACAGTGATCCAGTATATTACTGGTCTCTTGTGGGACATGTAACATGCTGTCTGTATTTTGGCAGTTCACGGGAGAGATTGGATTTATTAAAGTCCCCAAGAATGATTCAAACGGAGTCCGGATGTTGTTGTTCTGTCTCTGTGATCTGATCAGCAAGTTTCTGTAAAGCTGAGCTCACGTGCGCTTGCGGAGGGATGTAAACACTGACCAAAATGAACGAGTGAAAGTCCCGCGGCGAATAGAACAGCTTACAGTTAATGAAGAGTGTTTCGAGATTTGAGCAGCACATCTTCTTTAACAAAGTTACATCTGTGTTAAAGAGCTGTACATCACCGTTCATTGATGTAAAAGCATGTCCCGCCACTGCGCGATTTCCCCGTTGATTCTGCTTCGCTGTCCGCTCTAAACAGCTGAAAGTCCGGCAGATGGAGCGTGCTGTCCGGTATGGCGTCATTCAGCCAAGTTTCCGTGAAACACAGAGCAGTAGAGTGTGAGAAATCCTTATTTGTCCGAGAGAGCAGAAGCAGTTCGTCCATTTTGTTGGGTAGAGAGCGGAGATTTGCCAGATGGATGCTAGGCAACGGCGTTCGAAATCCGCGTTTTCTGAGTCTCACGAGCGCGCAAGCTCTTTTTCCCCGTCTGCGCGTCCTCTTGTAGTGTGTGATCAGCGTAGCCACTCCGCTGACAAGAATGTCCAGCAAAACATCAGAATAGTCGAAAACCGGTGATTATATTGGGAGATGTGTGTTGCCGAATGTCCAGCAATTCGTCCCTGGTGAAACTGATCGCAGGAATTTTAGGAACTAAAGACAGGACAAACTAACAAAAACAACTGCAGAGCACGTCACAGAGGCAGCCATCCTGTATCGGCGCCAGACTGCAGTCATAAACAAACTCCATTTAGTCCAAAATGCGGCAGCAAGATTTCTTACTAGAACCAGGAAGTATGACCATATTAGGCCGGTCCTGTCAACACTGCACTGGCTCCCTATCAAACATCGTATAGATTTTAAAATATTGCTTATTACCTATTAGGCCCTGAATGGTTTAGCACCTCAGTATTTGAATGAGGTCGTGTTACATTATAATCCTCCACATCTGCTGCGTTCTCAAAACTCAGGCAATTTGATAATACCTAGAATAACAAAACCAACTGTGGGCGGCAGATCCTTTTCCTATTTGGCGCCTAAACTCTGGAATAACCTACCTAACATTGTTCGGGAGGCAGACATACTCTTGCAGTTTAAATCTAGATTAAAGACCCATCTCTTTAACCTGGCTTACACAGAACATACTAATATGCTTTTAATATGCAACTACGTTAAAGGATTTTTAGGCTGCATTATGTAAACCGGAACCGGAAACACTTCCCATAACACACAATGTACTTGCTACATCATTAGAGGAATGGCATCTACGCTAATATTAGTCTGTTTCTCTCTTATTCCGAGGTCACCGTAGCCACCAGATCCAGTCTGTATCCAGACCAGAGGGTCACTGCAGTCACCTGGATCCAGTACGTATCCAGACCAGATGGTGGATCAGCACCTAGAGAGGACCTCTAAAGTCCTGAAAGACAGCAGAGACCAGGACAACTAGAGCCCCAGATTCAGATCCCCTGTAAAGACCTTGTCTCAGCGACCACCAGGACAAGACCACAGGAAACAGATGATTCTTCTGCACAATCTGACTTTGCTGCAGCCTGGAATTGAACTGCTGGTTTCGTCTGGTCAGAGGAGAACTGGCCCCACAACTGAGCCTGGTTTCTCCCAAGGTTTTTTCCTCCATTCTGTCACCGATGCAGTTTTGGTTACTTGCTGCTGTTGCCTCTGGCTTGCTTAGTTGGGGTCACTTCATCTAAAGCGATATCTTTGACTTGATTGCAAATGAATGCACAGGCACCATTTAAACTGAACAGAGATGACATCACTGAATTCAATGTTGAACTGCCTTTAACTGTCATTTTGCATTATTGACACACTGTTTTCCTAATGAATGTTGTTCAGTTGCTTTGACGCAATATATTTCACTAGCTAGGACCACACCACAAACCAGCTATGCAACTGGGGAAGAGTAGAAAGAGGATGAAGGGGTCGAGGGAATGGGATGATGGTCAGGTTGATCAGGGAATCTTGAAATGATGGCTCAGGGAGACTCAGGGTGGGGGTACCATCTCTAGCGTATATTTAGGCCAGACAATGAGGACCCCCAAAGTTGGGAAGAGTTGAGATATGTGAGCTCAGTAAGCCTGTTCGTACGGAGAGGATGCAGAGGCTGATTAGTTCAGGCGTTAGATGGTTAACGTGGGTTTCTGTTTTTCGAAAGCCTTTAAATATGAATGTGTTGGAAAGAGAGAAGCTGGGCAATCACAGCCAGTGGTTATTCGAAGGAATAGTTGATCCCTCAAGTAGGTTTAAATGCATGTCGGGATCTGAGGAAGGAATGAGAGTAGAGTAGATTAGTAGTTGAGTAGATTAAGTTGGCCTATGCATTAATTGCATAACTGCCAAACATAATCGTCCCTTGTTTATGTTTCCAATTTCTACTGCATCGTCTGAGCAGATGAGTAGAATCGGACTATTCAAACCCCCAAGAATGTTATATTGAGGTCTAGGTGGAGCGGTTGTTAACTGTGTGATCGTTCACCTGAGGCTCTGCTGTGGTGGTGTTGCTGCTGTAGCGGAATGATCGTTTTATGTGAGGCGCTGCTGTTGAAGCTGTATGATCGTTTCACCTAAGGCACTGCTGGCGGTGCTGTTGTAGCTAAACGATCGTTTCGCCTGAGGCGCTGGTGGTGGTGCTGCTGGAGCTGTAAGATCGTTTCACCTGAGGCGCTGATGGCGGTGCTGTTGAAGCCGTATGATCGTTTCGGCTGAAGTGCTGATGGCGGTGCTTTTGTAGCTGTATGATCATTTCGCCTGAAGCGCTGGTGGCGGTGCTGTTGTAGCTGAATAATCGTTTCACCCGAGGAACTGCTGGCAGAGCTGTAGTTGCTGTATGATAATTTCACCTGAGGCACTGCTGGCGGTGCTGTTGTAGCCGAATTATCGTTCTTCCTGGGGTGCTGTTGACGGTGCTGTTATAGCTGAATGATCATTTCACCTGAGGCGCTGCTGGTGGAGCTGTTGTAGCTGTATGATCATTCCACCTGAGGCGCTGATGGCGGTGCTGTTGTAGCTGAATGATCGTTTCACCCGAGGCACTGCTGGCGGTGCTGTTGTAGCTGTATGATCGTTCCACCTGAGGCGCTGATGGCGGTGCTGTCGTAGCTGTATGATCGTTTCACCTGAGGCACTGGTGGCGGTTCTGTTGTAGCTGTATGATCGTTTCGGCTGAGGCGCTGGTGGCGGTGCTGTTGTAGCTGTATGATCGATTCGCCTGAGGCGCTGGTGAAGGTGCTGTTGTAGCTGTATGATCGATTCGCCTGAGGCGCTGATGGCGGTGCTGTTGTAGATGTATGATCGATTCGCCTGAGGCGCTGCTGGTGGTGCTGTTGTAGCTGTATGATCGTCTCACCTGAGGCGCTGCTGGTGGTGCTGTTGTAGCTGTATGATCGATTCGCCTGAGGCGCTGCTGGTGGTGCTGTTGTAGCTGTATGATCGTTCCACTTGAGGCGCTGGTGGCGGTGCTGTTGTAGCTGTATGATCGTTTCACCTGAGGCGCTGCTGGTGGTGCTGTTGTAGCTGTATGATCGTTCCACTTGAGGCGCTGGTGGCGGTGCTGTTGTAGCTGTATGATCGTTTCACCTGAGGCGCTGCTGGTGGTGTTGTTGTAGCTGTATGATCATTCCACCTGAGGCGCTGATGGCGGTGCTGTTGTAGCTGAATGATCGTTTCACCCGAGGCGCTGCTGGTGGTGCTGTTGTAGCTGTATGATCGCTCCGTCTGAGGCGCTGATGGCGGTGCTGTTGTAGCTGTATGATCGTTCCGTCTGAGGCGCTGATGGCGGTGCTGTTGTAGCTGTATGATCGTTTCACCTGAGGCGCTGATGGCGGTGCTGTTGTAGCTGAATGATCGTTTCACCTGAGGCGCTGCTGGTGGTGCTGTTGTAGCTGTATGATCATCTCACCTGAGGCGCTGGTGGCGGTGCTGTTGTAGCTGTGTGATCGATTCGCCTGAGGCGCTGCTGGTGGTGCTGTTGTAGCTGTATGATCGTTCCACCTGAGGCGCTGATGGCGGTGCTGTTATAGCTGAGTGATCGTTTCACCTGAGGCACTGGTGGTGGTGCTGTTGTAGCTGTATGATCGCTCCGTCTGAGGCGCTGATGGCGGTGCTGTTGTAGCTGTATGATCGTTCCGTCTGAGGCGCTGATGGCGGTGCTGTTGTAGCTGTATGATCGTTTCACCTGAGGCACTGGTGGCGGTGCTGTTGTAGCTGTATGATCGTTTCACCTGAGGCACTGGTGGCGGTGCTGTTGTAGCTGTATGATCGTTCCGTCTTAGGCGCTGATGGCGGTGCTGTTGTAGCTGTATGATCGTTTCGCCTGAGGCGCTGGTGGCGGTGCTGTTGTAGCTGTATGATCGATTCGCCTGAGGCGCTGGTGAAGGTGCTGTTGTAGCTGTATGATCGATTCGCCTGAGGCGCTGCTGGTGGTGCTGTTGTAGCTGTATGATCGTTCCACCCGAGGCGCTGATGGCGGTGCTGTTGTAGCTGTATGATCGTTCCACCCGAGGCGCTGCTGGTGGTGCTGTTGTAGCTGTATGATCGTTCCACTTGAGGCGCTGGTGGCGGTGCTGTTGTAGCTGTATGATCGTTTCACCTGAGGCACTGATGGCGGTGCTGTAGTTAACTGCAGGCTCGACCGCTGGGCATTGTAGAGGTGGTGCTGTTGTTAGTTGTGAGGTCATCCACCTGAGGTACCGCTGTGGTGGTGGCGGTGGTGATAGCTGCAGATTTAACAATGCTATTTGGGCAGAAGTAACAACATTATGGCACGGTGCTTGTCAGATTAGTTAGATAATTAGAAACACAGGGCCATATTCCTGTAAACAGCTGAAGTAAGGATGGAAAAAAGGATGTTGGGATGAAAGGGTGTTCGTGAGTGGGGCGTGTTGCAAGATCAGGGGAAGGAGGGAGGTTGGGAGGTAGAAATGAAAAGATTTAAATAGAATTGGAGGTTGAAGGGAGACCAGCTGGTCTGCATGAGTGAAGACTAAAGAATACAGAAGACATGTCACTCCTTTAGTTTTGGGTGGCGTGAGGGACAGTGAATGGGCATCTGGAATTTAGAAGTAGCTGTAGAAAATTATTAGAAAACATGGAGCCGTATTTCTGATAGTTTCTTATTAAGCCATACCAGCATATGAAGCTATATGTCATGGCAAAATCAGTTAATACATAAAATCAATCCGTGCACAAGTCTTTAATACATACGAGTCAAGGGGGGAAAAATTTAGACTGTTCAATTTGACCAGCCTGCATGTCTTTGGGCTGTGAGCCGTATTGCTTTAATCAGCTGAAAGGAAGGGTATAGGAATGGATGTTGGGATGAAAGGATGTTTGTGAGAGGAGTTATGAACGAAATGTGAGCATAGAGAAGAGAGATCGATTGAATGAGAGTAGGTGGAATTACGTCTTGCCTGCCGCTAGGGGGCGCTGTGGTTTGATGCTGTAGAGGAGAATTCACGTGACGTCACGTGTGACGGAGAGTAGAGTTGCCGGAAGTGCTGGGGGGCTCAAAGTTTGTTATGACAGAAGTTTAATTGAACTCAATATAGTTGAAATAACTGTTTGTTATCTGCACGATTGACCTGGATACAGTGGATTTAAGAGCGTGTTGAAGGCGACCCGTGGTTCAGTTGTCCTCGGCTCTGGATTCTAGAAGACGTGCAATGAAAGCGCTGAGGAAGCATGAGCGAGCGGCCGAGACGGGAGCGGGAATTCAGTTTCGGCGTTCACCGCGCTAATGAAGATGGCGAATTCGGCCCGCGGATCTCACTGACGGAGAGCAAGGAGGTTGGGCTCAGGATCCGCCTGAGATGAGTGTGTGAGTGGGCGCTCAAACCCAGAATGTGGATGATCGAACGCGAACGCTCTGAAAGAGACTGTGATCAGAATGATGAGAGGTGATCGTCGAGTGTCGTCAGTGACGATGAATCAGCGAGCCGTTCAGACCAGGCAAGTACACCTGTCCTTCTCGAGAACGAGACTAGCAGAGTGGTGTGAGGTGGCCCGGTATATATGGAGGTTTGGAAGTCAGGTGATTGTTTGAGGCGTGGCCCTGCTCCCGAACTTTAGTTAACCTCACTTAACCCCATTTTGTATAACCCCATATATAAGGTGACTTGACTTGACTTAGATCAATCCTTAGACCAGTCCAAAAAATGTTATGATAAAACATGAAGTTCATTCTTGGACTCATTTCTCTCTGACTCAATGGCTGCAACTGTTACAGAATGGCTAGCATATATATATTTTTTCCTTGAATAGGCTCACATTGTCTGTATTTGTACTCGTAGTACCATTGACTAGCTTCTCTTCTTTTCCGTTTTCATTAATAAAATGTCTCTAGCCTCTCTTCTTAGTCTGAGATCTAATGTTTCCAATGATGTGGCCTCATCAGATAAATCATTTTATACATCAAATGTTCAATATTAAATCTGGAGGCTTAAATTAAATTAAAATGTGTTACGTCCTTGGGCTCGGGATCGGAAAACATTGTCGTTCATTTAAATGAACATAAAGTGGCAAAACTTTCTGATGCAGCCGTGCTTGCCGATGAATTCGCACTTACTCACCGAACTCTCTTATCCTCAATGCGTCAATCTAAAACATCCCTGGCCACAGAGTCTAGAGTTCAAGATGCACTCAGAGTGAATGTCAGCAAGACTAGTGGTGGAGGGAAGTCATCCTCAAAGAGAACAGATAGGAGGGTTTGCTTTTACGGTCTCGATCCTGGCCATATGATTGGGGATTGTAAGGCATGGAAGCAGAAAGCCTCAAATATAAAGCCTAAAGTTGTTGCATTTGTACAATCCGTTCCTGATTTGTTTGCTGTTGACACATCGTCCTATGGTCCTTTTCTTCTGAATGCTTATGTGTCGCTAGCTCGTGACTCTGCAGAGAAGTGTGTGCAGGTTCTGAGAGATACTGGTTCGGCTCAGTCCTTTGTGCTTGAGGATGTTCTGCCGTTCTCTGATGTGTCATATACTGGTGCAAATGTCCTTGTGCGTGGTATTGAGATGGGCTGCATTAGCATTACATTACACAACGTTAACTTGAAATCTGACCTTGTTACAGGCTTGGTTCAATTGGGTGTGCGTAACCGGTTGCCTGTAGATAATGTCGGCCTCATACTGGGTAATGACCTTGCTGGTGGTAACGTTTTTCCCAGTCCAATAGTTTTAAGCAAGCCAATAGTCTGTGATTCCCATGATCTCTCTGCAACACATCCTCTAGCTTTTCCAGCATGTGCTGTTATACGTTCTCAGTCAAGAAGCTTTCAAGATGTTGTTGATCTCTCTGATTCTTTCATGAGGGAGCAACCTAAACTGGTAGAGTGCACGTTATCTGTTGAAGATGAAATGGTCTCTGAGCATGACTTCCAGCTTCCAGTCAAACTTCATTCCATACTGGGTAGGGAACATCTGGCTGCTGCCCAGAAATTAGACCCTACACTTGTAAACTGCATTAGTGCTGCAGTGACAGTCGCAATCTTTTGTTGGCAAAGGTAGCGTACTTTTGGGACAATGGGATTCTGATGCGCAAGTGGCAGCCCAAGTTTTCAGATAGAGGTGACTGGCAAACAGTATATCAGATTGTTTTGCCTTCCAGCTACCGTTCTCATGTTTTGCAATTGGCAAACATAAATGTTCTTGCTGGACACCTTGGTGTCACAAAAACATTTCAGAGGATTGTTAAACATTTCTACTGGCCTGGAATCAAGTCTGCTGTCTCTCGTTACTGCCGCTCATGTGACATCTGTCAGCGTGCTGGTAAACCAAATGAAACCATTCCTAAAGCTCCTCTTCAGCCAATTCCTGTCATTGGAGAACCTTTTGAGAGGTTGGTAATTGATTGTGTAGGGCCTCTTCCAAAGTCGAAACATGGTCACCAGTATATTTTGACAATAATGTGTACTGCTACCCGTTACCCTGAAGCCATACCATTGCTTACATTAAAAGCACAAGTAGTTCTTAAAGAGGTCATAAGGTTTTGCACAACATTTGGTTTGCCCAGAGTTATTCAAACTGACCAGGGGTCAAACTTCACCTCAAAGTTATTTGGACAAATGCTGAAAGAGTTGGGAATAAAACATCACATGTCTAGTGCATATCACCTGGAGTCACAGGGAGCGGTGGAACGTTTTCATCAAACCATAAAAACTTTGCTCTGCACATCTTGTATTGAGACTGGAAAGGATTGGGTGGATGCCTTGCCATTGCTCATGTTTGCAGTGAGAGAGTCTGTTCAGGAGTCATTAGGATTTAGCCCTGCTGAGCTTGTGTTTGCTCATACTGTCCGTGGCCCCTTGAAGTTGTTAAAGGAGCAGTTAATAGGTAAGGATAGTGCACCTATTTCTGTGCTAGATTATGTCAGTTCTTTCCGTGAACATCTGCATAAAGCCTGCGAACTGGCAAGAGCTCATCTTTCTATGGCACAGTCAAAAATGAAGGTCCACTTTGACAAAAGAACAGTACAGCGCAGTTTTCAACCAGGTGATTCTGTTCTTGTATTACTTCCTATTCCTGGCTCAGCTCTACAGGTTTAGTTTTCAGGGCCGTATGTCATTGAACAGAAACTGAGTGAAACATATTATGTTGTGGGTACCCCTGATCGCAGACGCAAGAATAGAGTATGTCATGTTAACATGTTGAAGTCCTATGTTACATGTGACTCAACTATCAATCAATCAATCAATCACCTTTATTTATATAGTGCTTTAAACAAAATACATTGCGCCAAAGCACTGAACAACATTCATTTGGAAAACAGTGTCTCAATAATGCAAAATGATAGTTAAAGGCAGTTCATCATTGAATTCAGTTATGTCATCTCTGTTCAGTTGAAATAGTGTCTGTTTTAATTTGCAATCAAGTCAATGATATCGCTGTAGATGAAGTGACCCCAACTAAGCAAGCCAGAGGCGACAGCGGCAAGGAACCGAAACTCCATCGGTGACAGAATGGAGAAAAAAACCTTGGGAGAAACCAGGCTCAGTTGGGGGGCCAGTTCTCCTCTGACCAGACGGAACCAGTAGTTCAATTCCAGGCTGCAGCAAAGTCAGATTGTGCAGAAGAATCATCTGTGTCCTGTGGTCTTGTCCTGGTGCTCCTCTGAGACAAGGTCTTTACAGGGGATCTGTATCTGGGGCTCTAGTTGTCCTGGTCTCCGCTGTCTTTCAGGGCAGTAGAGGTCCTTTCTAGGTGCTGATCCACCATCTGGTCTGGATACGTACTGGATCCGGGCGACTGCAGTGACCCTCTGATCTGGACACAGACTGGATCTGGTGGCCACGGTGACCTCGGAACAAGAGAGAAACAGACAAATATTAGCGTAGATGCCATTCTTCTAATGATGTAGAAAGTACGGTGTTATGTGAAGTGTTCAGGTTCCAGTTTACCTAATTAATGCAGCCTAAAAATCCTTTAACGGATTTGGATATTAAAAGCATATTAGTATGTTATGTGTATGCCAGGTTAAAGAGATGGGTCTTTAATCTAGATTTAAACTGCAAGAGTGTGTCTGCCTCCCGAACAATGTTAGGTAGGTTATTCCAGAGTTTAGGCGCCAAATAGGAAAAGGATCTGCCGCCCGCAGTTGATTTTGATATTCTAGGTATTATCAAATTGCCTGAGTTTTGAGAACGTAGCGGACGTAGAGGAGTATAATGTAAAAGGAGCTCATTCAAATACTGAGGTGCTAAACCATTCAGGGCTTTATAAGTAATAAGCAATATTTTAAAATCTATACGATGTTTGATAGGGAGCCAGTGCAGTGTGGACAGGACCGGGCTAATATGGTCATACTTCCTGGTTCTAGTAAGAACTCTTGCTGCTGCATTTTGGACTAGCTGTAGTTTGTTTACCAAGCGTGCAGAACAACCACCCAATAAAGCATTACAATAGTCTAACCTTGAAGTCATAAATGCATGGATTAACATTTCTGCATTTGACATTGAGAGCATAGGCCGTAATTTAGATATATTTTTGAGATGGAAAAATGCAGTTTTACAAATGCTAGAAACGTGGCTTTCTAAGGAAAGATTGCGATCAAGTAGCACACCTAGGTTCCTAACTGATGACGAAGAATTGACAGAGCAACCATCAAGTCTTAGACAGTGTTCTAGGTTATTACAAGTAGAGTTTTTAGGCCCTATGATTAACACCTCTGTTTTTTCTGAATTTAGCAGTAAGAAATTACTCGTCATCCAATTTTTTATATCGACTATGCATTCCATTAGTTTTTCAAATTGGTGTGTTTCACCGGGCCGCGAAGAAATATAGAGCTGCGTATCATCAGCATAACAGTGAAAGCTAACACCATGTTTCCTGATGATATCTCCCAAGGGTAACATATAAAGCGTGAAGAGTAGCGGCCCTAGAACTGAGCCTTGAGGTACTCCATACTGCACTTGTGATCGATATGATACATCTTCATTCACTGCTACGAACTGATGGCGGTCATATAAGTACGATTTAAACCATGCTAATGCACTTCCACTGATGCCAACAAAGTGTTCAAGTCTATGCAAAAGAATGTTGTGGTCAATTGTGTCAAAAGCAGCACTAAGATCCAATAAAACTAATAGAGAGATACACCCACGATCAGATGATAAGAGCAGATCATTTGTAACTCTAAGGAGAGCAGTTTCAGTACTATGATACGGTCTAAATCCTGACTGGAAATCCTCACATATACCATTTTTCTCTAAGAAGGAATATAATTGTGAGGATACCACCTTTTCTAGAATTCTTGGACAGAAAAGGGAGATTCGAGATTGGTCTATAATTAACTAGTTCTCTGGGGTCAAGTTGTGGCTTTTTTATGAGAGGCTTAATAACAGCCAGTTTGAAGGTTTTGGGGACATATCCTAATGACAATGAGGAATTAATAATAGTCAGAAGAGGACCTATGACTTCTGGAAGCACCTCTTTTAAGAGCTTAGATGGTATAGGGTCTAACATACATGTTGTAAGTTTAGATGATTTAACAAGTTTATACAATTCTTCCTCTCCTATAGTAGAGAATGAGTGGAACTGTTCCTCAGGGGGTCTATAGTGCACTGTCTGATGCGAAACTGTAGCTGACGACTGAATGGTTGCAATTTTATCTCTAATAGTATCGATTTTAGAAGTAAAGTAGTTCATAAAGTCATTACTGCTGTGGTGTTGGGAAATGTCAACACTTGTTGAGGCTTTATTTTTCGTTAATTTAGCCACTGTATTGAATAAATACCTGGGGTTATGTTTGTTTTCTTCTAAAAGAGAAGAAAAGTAATCAGATCTAGCAGTTTTACCAACAATAAACCAACAATACTCTCTGTGCCACTGAGTAAACCTTGTGTTACTGTAGTTCCCAACTATGTTCCTGTTGATGGAGATTTGTTGCTGGCTGAACCTCAGACTCCTAGTGTGTGTCTGAATAATTCTGCCATTTTGGGTAAAATCGATTCACATTTGTCATACTTGACAAAAAGTCAGTGTGAAGATGTTGCAAAGTTGTTATAAATGTATCCCACACTGTTCTCTGATATTCCAGGAAGAACCACAGTTTTATCTCATGATATTGATGTAGGTAACTCCGTCCCTATCAAATAGCACCCAAACAGTAAATCCGGCAAAACAAGAGATCATGTAGACTGAGGTGGACTACCTGCTTAAAAATGGGCTGGCTGTACCTAGCCAAAGTACCTGGAGCTCTCCATGCTTGCTGGTCCCAAAGCCCGATTCTACCTTTCGTTTTTGTACTGACTATCGAATGGTAAATAGCATCACAGAGCCCGATTATTTCCTCTTGCCCCGTATGGAAGATTGTATGGATAAAGTTGGTTCTTCTAAGGTTGTCACAAAGCTAGACCTATTAAAGGGCTATTGGCAGGTCCCTTTAGCTGGATGTGCATGTGAAATCTCTGCTTTTGCCACCCCTGATAACTTCCTCCAGTACAATTGTATGGCTTTTGGGATGCGAAATGCCCCAGCCACATTCCAGAGGCTCATGCAGAAAGTCTTTTCAGGGTTGTGTGACTGTGAGGCCTACCTGGAGGACATTGTGGTCTATTCAGTTGATTGGCAAGGACACATCCATAGCTTGGAGAGGGTGTTTAGCAGGTTGAGTAATACCAAGTTAACTCTGAATCTAGCAAAATGTGAGTTTGCTAAAGCTGTGGTAACTTACCTTGGAAAAAAGGTGGGTCAAGGTTGTGTAAAACCCATACAAGAAAGGTTGCTGCTGTTGTTGAATTTCCTGCTCCCATTACCAAGTGTCAATTATGCCTGTTTCTTGGAATGGCCGGATACTACCGTGGATTTTGCAAAAACTTTGCAACAGTGGTGTCTCCCTTGACTGACCTACTTAGCTCTGCGAAGAAGTTTGTTTGGAGTCCTTGGTTGTGCAAATGCTTTTCTTGCAGGCAAAGATCTTCTTTGTAATGCTCCAGTTCTATCTGCCCCTAATATTTATCTTCCATTTAAGCTACAAGTGGATGCAAGTGCTGTTGGAGAGGGTGCTGTCCTGCTGCAGGAGGATGGTGCGGGAGTAGAACATCCAGTATGCTACTTCTCTAAGAAGTTCTCTAAGTGTCAACGAAACTACAGTACCATACAGTACCCTGTTTTTCTCTCCCGCATGTGCAACCTAAATCAGCGTTTGATGCGCTGGTCACTATGTCTGCAGGAATATAACTTGAACATCAAGCACAAGAAAGGTACGGACATGTGGTGCCGGATGCACTCTCTAGGGCCTGTGATGCTGATGTTGACTGAGATGACCTTATGCTACTGTACACTGGAAAAGAATCCGTGTTTACAATCCTTAAGGTTGTAAATTTGGTGGTGGGGGTGTTATGTACTTGGCGTAATTTTGTTTCATTTTTAGTATCTTTTTCTTTGAATTTGTTAAATAAACCGAAAAACTAAACTGCGACAAGTCTGTGTGGTTTTCTGTGGCGTGCTGGGACAGGAGAGAAGGTCTCCAGGTGGTCGGTAGAAAAGTTGTCTTCTACCTCGTTCAAAAATTGCTCTCTTTCTCACACACATACACACTCAATATAATATGCTGTTATACTCCATATAGCTTCATATACAAGCCCTGACCCTAGACAAGGGAGGCACGTAACAAATGAAACTAAAATATAAAACTAAAAGCTAAATCAAAAAGCTGTAATTGTATCTCAGTTATATTAAATATTATAAAAATGTGTCCATACAAATAATATGGATAAATTGTTATGTTCAAACTCATCTGATTCCACATGATGGCTTTATAACCACTCTGTTAAAAATAAAAGATTAATCTGCTTAAAACACTTCTAACCCTTCTGTTGAACCTGTGTGACTTTCTTCACAAAAGGTAATACTGTTTCAGCTGATCTTTATTTTTGGAATCCATCCAGTTTTTGTCTAGTATAAACACCTACTCTTCATGCTGAACATCCTGATCTCTACACAGATGAAGTCCATCAGTTGTTTTCTGATGCTGGTCTGGAGGAGCTTTACAATCTGGAAGACAGAAGATTGCAGGTAAACAGAGGAAAGAAGTACAAACTGTGGATACAAAGCAAATACAGGAAGCCTTATCTGACTGGTCTGAATGAACTGGGCTAAGAGCCTTGAACACTAAGTCCTCTCAAGATTTCAAAGGGCACAGCCTTTGTGAAAGACTTCATGTATAGAAGATGATGAAGATATAACATAACAAAAACAAGAATGCAATCAAATTTTATGTTTCTTTTAACTTCCCATGTGCCTTTTTTAGGTTTCAATTAATTGTAATGAATGCATTGTCTTGTAGTACATTATTATTTAATCAAGTAATTAGCATTACTGGAGTCTTGAAAGTAAACTGCAGTTCTTCTAAAAGTGACTTTAAATACATTATAATTAATCAAATAAACATGCTTTACAGTCAAAATAAGCAGTGTTGGGAACCTTTGGAAATGTAATAGGTTACAAGATACCATATTTAAAATGTATTAAGTAGTGTAACTATTTCAGTTACTCGATTACTTTTCTAAATTTCTAATGATTTTTTTTACATGATTTTTTTAATATGAATTTTGAAACATTAAAGCAGGGTTCACCTTACAGCAATGCTCAAAACAGACTTTCAAAATCTTTAATCACTTGAATTACGATGATAAAAATGTAGTTTTCGAAACACAACCACCAAAATCAGACTTTAGCACCTCTTTTTACTTTGAGATTGTTTTGAAGTAAAATACAGATTTAAATAAAAAAATATGTACTTGTTTTTTATATCAAATCTTTGCATAGCTACATCAGAAAAACTGGCATCAAACCTTTTTTTTCACTAACTGTAACAGAGCGCCTGTTAACAGTGCCTGACATCTTGGCAAATGTAAAAGTGCTGGCTAATGCTAAACGTACATACAGTGAGATTGTTATTCATGCCGGTTTTCCTACCTCCCACTAAAACAGGGGGTAGTACAATTCGACAATGAAAAATGCTACTGTTAAGTTATGGTTTATTAATGTCTACACCTACCACAACCCTAAACCTACCCTTACAGTACTGCAAATACAGTAATTATGTGTTATATCCGCGGTTGTAACTAAAAGGATACAGCTGCAGGAAACCAACAATAAATATTATTTTCTACCAATTAGATTGTATTTTTATTAAAGTCTATACCTACCCCAACCCTAAACCTACCCTAGCAGTAATGCAGATACATTAAATATAATTGTTTAGCATGAGAAAAAGGACGCGATATTGATGTGCACATGCACAGTAAACCTGGGGTAGGAAAATCTGACGGGTACGATAAAATGTCAGGACACCTGGCGCTAATAATGTTAGACTTTGCCAGTCGGAGATCACTAAAAATAACATTAAAGAGGTGTGTGAACTTGCAAGCATGATGTCAGACACTGTAACATGTTTTGGTCCCCTCCCTGCTTACCGTGGTGACGAGATGCATAGCAGATTGTCATCACTCAATGGCTGGATGTCTAAGTGGTGCCCACAGAATAATAGGTTTCATAGACAATTGGACGAGAGCTCGGGGCAGACCTGACCTGTTGAAAAGAGATGGTCTTCATCCCTCCTGGGGTGGCACCACTCTTCTCTCTAGAAATATGGCGCATAGTCTTAGAGTTTATACTTGACTAACTGGGGCCCAGGTCAGAAAGCAGACAGACTGGTTAAACCGACTGTCTGCTAAGCTGCCTCTCGTCACAGAGGTCAGTTAATTCTCAGCACATAGAGACTCTTTCACCTAGATATCACATTATAGAGACTGTGTCTGTTCCCCGAACTAGAAAATACAAAAAATGTCCAAACCAAGCTAAAATTAACAATTTAATTGAAAAAAAAAAAAAAAAAAAAAAACAAAAAACAGATGCAATACGGATAAACAAATGATAAAGCTTGGCTTATTGAATATCAGATTCCTTTCTATGAAAGCACTTTTTGTAAATAATATGATCACTGATCATAATCTAGATGTGCTCTGTTTGACAGAAACTTGGCTAAAACCTGATGATTACATTATTTTAAATGATTACACCCCCCCCCCCCCCAAGATTACTGTTATAAACCTGAGCCGCTTCCAAAAGGCAAAGGGGGAGGTGTTGCTTCAAGTTATAACAATGGTTTCAGGATTTGTCAGAGGGCAGGCTTCATGTACAACTCGTTTGAAGTAATGGTGCTTCATATAACATTATCCAGAGAAACAAATGTTAAAGATAAATCCCCTGTTATGTTTGTACTGGCTACTGTATACAGGCCACCAGGGCACCATACAGACTTTATTAAAGAGTTTGGTGATTTTAAAAATGGAAAAAATGGAGCGCAGCTGGAGGAAAACAAAACTAGAGGTATTTCGTATTGCTTGGCGGGAAAGTAACCTATCCTACAGAAAAGCATTAAAAACTGCTGGATCTGATTATTTTTCATCCTTTTAGAATAAAACAAACATAACCCCAGGTATTTATTAAAATAAAAATAAAGCCTCAACAAGTGTTGACATTTTCCAACATCAAAGCAGTAATGACTTTATGAGCTACTTTACTTCTAAAACTGATACTATTAGAGATAACATTGTAACCATGCAGCCGTCAACTACAGTATCGCATCAGACAGTGCACTATAGACCCCCTGAGGAACAGTCCCACTCATTCTCTATAGGAGAGAAGTATTGTAAAAACTTGTTAAATCATCTAAACCAACAGTATGTTAGACCCTATACCATCTAAGCTCCTAAAAGAGGTGCTTCCAGAAGTCATAGATCCTCTCCTGACTATAATTTATTCGTCATTGTCATTAGGATATTTCCCCAAAACTTTCAAACTGGCTGTAAAAAGCCTCTCATCAAAAAAAAAAAAAAAACACAACTTAAATTAAAATTAAATTACATTTATGCATTTAGCAGACACTTTTATCCAAAGCGACTTACAGAGCTTTCAGGCTATCAATTTTTACCTATCAACTTGACCCCACAGAACTAGTTAATTATAGACTGATCTCGAATCTCCCTTTTCTGTCCAAGATACTAGAAAAGGTAGTTTCTTCACAATTATATTCCTTCTTAGAGAAAAATGGTCTATAAGAATTTCCAGTCAGGATTTAGACTGTATCATAGTACTGAGACTGCTCTCCTTAGAGTTGCAAATGACCTGCTCTTATCATTTGATCGTAGTTGCTCTCTGTTAGTGCTATTGGATCTAAGCACTGCATTCGACACCACTGACCACAACATTCTTTTGCATAATAATAATAATAATAATAATAAATCATTACATTTATATAGCGCTTTTCTAGACACTCAAAGCGCTTTACATAGTCAGGGGGTATCTCCTCATCCACCACCAGTGTGTAGCATCCACTTGGATGATGCGACAGCAGCCATATTGCGCCAGAACGCCCACCACACAACAGCTTACTGGTGGAGAGGAGACAGAGTGATGAAGCCAATCAGCATATATGGGGACTGTTAGTAGGCCATGATAGTCAGAGGCCAGTGGGCAAATTTAGCCAGGATGGCAAGGTCACACTGGAATTATTAATGACCACAGAGATTCAGGACCTCGGTTTAACGTCTCATCCGAAGGATGGTGCTTGTTGACAGTATAGTGTCCCCATCACTATACTGGGGTGCTAGGACCCACCCAGACCACAGGGTGAGCACCCCCTGCTGGTCTCACTTAACACCTCTTCCAGCAGCAACCTAGTTTTCTCAGGAGGTCTCCCATCCAGGTACTGACCAGGCTCAGCCCTGCTTAGCTTCAGTGGGCAACCGGTCTTGGGCTCCAGGGTGATATGGCTGCCGGCTAGACTAGAACACTTTGTTGGCTTTAATGGAAGGGCATTAGCATGGTTTAAATCATACTTATATGACCACCATCAATTCGTAGTAGTGAATGAAGATGTCTCATATCGAAGTGCAGTATGGAGTACCACAAGGCTCAGTTCTAGGGCCGTTACTCTTCATGCTTTACATGTTAACCCTTGGGAGATATCATCAGGAATCAAGGTATTAGCTTTCACTGTTATGCTGATGATACTCAGCTTTATATATTTCTTCGCGGCCCGGCGAAACATACCAATTTTAAAAACTAACGGAATGCATAGTCGATATTAAAAAACTGGATGACGAGTAATTTCTTACTGCTAAATAAATTTAAAAAATAACAGAGGTGTTAATTATAGGACCTGAAAACTCTGCATGTTATAACCTAGAATGCTGTCTAAGACTTAATGGCTGCTCTGTAAATTCTTTGTCATCAGTTAGGAACCTATGTGTGCTATTTGATAGAAATCTTTCCTTAGAAAGCCACGTTTCTAGCATTTGTAAAACTGCATTTTTCCATCTCAAAATTATATTTCTCAATTATGGCCTATGCTCTCAATGTCAAATACAGATATGTTAATCCATGCGTTTATGACCTCAAGGTTAGATTATTGTAATGCTTTATTGCGTGGTTGTTCACGCTTAGTAAACAAACTACAGCTAGTCCAAAATGCAGCAACAAGAGTTCTTACTAGAACCAGGAAGTATGACCATATTAGCCCGGTCCTGTCAACACTGCACTGGCTCCCTATTAAACATTGTATAGATTTCAAAATCTTGCTTATTACTTATTAACTAAGCCCTAAATAGCTTTTGATTGAATTTTTTATTTGAATGAGCTGTTGTTACATTATAATCCTCCACGTCCGCTGCTTTCTCAAAACTCAGGCAATTTGATAATACTTAGAATATTAAAATCAACTGTGGGCGGCAGATCCTTTTCCTCTTTAGCGCCTAAACTCTGGAATAACCTACCTAACATTGTTCAGGAGGCAAACACACTCTTGCAGTTTAAATCTAGATTAAAGACCCATCTCTTTAACCTGGCTTACACATAACATACTAATATGCTTTTAATATCCAAATCCGTTAAAGGATTTTTAGGCTGCATTAATTAGGTAAACCGGAACTGGGAACACTTCCCATAACACCCGATGTACTTGCTACATAATTAGAAGAATGGCATCTACGCTTATATTAGTCTGTTTCTCTCTTATTCCGAGGTCACCGTAGCCACCAGATCCAGTCTGTATCCAGATCAGAGGGTCACTGCAGTCACCCGGATCTGAAAAGGAAAGGACCTCTACAGCCCTGAAAGACAGTGGAGACCAGGACAACTAGAGTCCCAGATACAGATCCCCTGTAAAGACCTTGTCTCAGATGACCACCAGGACAAGATCACAGGAAACAGAGGATTCTTCTGCACAATCTGACTTTGCTGCCGCCTGGAATTGAACTGATGGTTTCGTCTGGTCAGAGGAGAACTGACCCCCGGCTGAGGCTGGTTTCTCCCAAGGTTTTTTCTCCATTCTGTCACCGATGGAGTTTTGGTTCCTTGCCGCCATCGCCTCTGGCTTGCTTAGTTGGGGACACTTTATTTACAGTGATATCGTTGACTGGATAGCAAATTAATCTACAGATACTATTTAAACTGAAGGATGGATGATGACATCACTGAATTCAATGATGAACTGCCTTTAACTGTCATTTTGCATATTGACACACTGTTTTCTTAATTAATGTTATTCAGTTGCTTTGACAATCTGTTTTGTTTAAAGCACTAAATAAATAAAGGTGACTTGATGACACATTACAGTTATGGGTAGCACTTTATTTTAAGGTGTGCTTGTTTCACGTTACATGTACTTACTATAACAATAACAATAAATTCTGCATAGTTACATGCAAGTAAAAACCTAATCCTACAAGTTTCTGGCTTGGCCCTTTCAGGCCAATTTAAAGTTTGTCTACAAACTTTTTTTTAATCTAGTTACAATTAAAGGCAAAATGAATGGAAAGGTAAACTGATATTTCCTGCTGCTGAAACACTGATCGATAGAAACAAGTGACTCAAACCCATTTTTTTAGCTGGTGAAAAGTCTAGAGTCCTAATAATTTAAAGAATACATACCATACACAGTTTTAACTAATCTCATGTTAATCTTGAGTATATAGAGTTGTACTGCATCCTTCATATATCCAAAAAGTCTTTAGTTTTATCATATTTATAAACGAAAAATACAGCTTTCCGATGATCGGAGCTATAATACTGATGTTTCGTGATGTTTCCATTATATTCACTTATGTGCTGATTTCCAACAAAATACACAAATCTGCTGCAATTGTACTTACATGAATTGGGTCTTTTATCACAGGGATGGCTCCATGTTTTAATAGCAAAAGATGTGCAAATCCAGCTTAGCCTTGGGCCTTGTTTATAAAACATTCATCACTCAAATGACCAGAACACACAAACGACTTGCTACACTCCGTTGCTGCCCCGGAAGAACAAATTTCATCCACTGTTCATGTAACGCTGAGTTCCTGGGGAAGCAGAACACTGTAAACTTTCCCTCCCATCCAAAAATGCACTTATTTGGAGGCATTCTCGAACAAATCCTATGCAGCACTGCCGACAATTTTGAAGCGTGTTGATGTGCGCGGTCTTGCTCTCCTCTGGTCAGTGTGTGCGCGGGCGCGCTTTTCTGGGAGAAATGCTCATATAAGGACTTCCCTTCTCTTCTACGTCATTAGATCCATGATCGAAAACAAAACAGCCTAAATGTGTATCAACCCGGAAGTAAGATTTTCGGCACAGAAATTCTCAGTCATTCTTCTAAATAATTTTTTACAACTTTGGCCATATTTAGCATGAGAATCCATCTCTTTAACACTGTTAACAACTCTGAATACACGAAAAACCATTGTACCCCCCCTTTAAGCCACTGCTGTATGTTTACCACACATGCATAACCTTGTTTGAGATGGAAATGATGTTTAGACTGAGGGGACCGTGATTTCTGAGTGGCTTTCATGGGATGAGTGTCAACTATCGCGATAGAAAGTACTTTAAGAGAGTAGTTTCATGTGTTTAGTCATCTTTATCCTCCTCAGCAGCAGCAGCAGCACAAGGCGCTTCTGGACGCACTGCAGAGGGCGATGAAGGTTTGTGTGTCTGTCCCAAGTGTTGACAGCCCCTCCTCTCCCCGTGAAAAAAAAAAAAAAATCATCATTCACTTAACCTCCCACATTCTGTCTGATGTCGCTGATTGATGTTGTGCTATCTGGTTCTCTAAAGTGGCTGGATGAGTGCGCAAAGTAGCAGTGGAAGTTTGGAGGGGGCGCCATCTTAGCACCAGCGCGCGCCGTATTGTCACGCTCCGCGCACCGCTCGCACCAGCCGAAGACGGTAAAGTGTGCTTCTTTTATTCCCTTCACCTTCTAGTTTTGGGTCGTGTCATGGTTTGGTGGAAGGTTCCGCCATTGGAGTTAAAACTAGGGTAAAATGACTCGACCGACTTGGGTTGCAAGCTATAGTGTGAGATTAGCATTCGGTCGGTTTAGCATTTTAGCCGGACTAGCAAATTTGCTAGCTCTGTAATTGGCTGAAAAGCATGTTAGCATTTTTAGCATGGTAGCGTGTTGGTTTTCCTTGCTAGTTAGCCGCCTAGCTTGTGCTGTCAAAACTAACAGTAGAAGTAGCATCTAACTAGCTATTTTAGCTTCGCAGCTGGTTAGCTTGGAAACCTCTTACCGTTGAGCGATTAGCACTGTAGCATTTTAGCTTTCGGCTAATTAGCATCATAAGCTCCTACTGTACTACAGTGCAACTGCTCAGTATGTGCTCCAGCGAGTCAAAATAAGAAATAAAGAGAGCGTCAACTGGTAACTTACTGTTTTAAAACATGCATTGACGACTTGATATCGCATTTTAAGATGAAGTTACGCTGGAAACAGATCATTTTAACGTAAGATTTGAGGTTTCAGGTAGCAGGAGTGAGACTTGAACATTGGTTCATGATGAATAAATGGATTTGTTTTGTTTTCCGTTACGCGTTTTATTACCATCTCTTGTGAAACCACTTGTTAATTGTCAGAGTTGATCACAGTGCGTGTTTCCATGCACAAGTGTGTATTAAAGCTTTTAGGATCTGTCAAACACAGAGGGCTGTTATTCTCACACTTTGGGCTTGGTCTTGTACATTTGGCACTGTGCCCTTGTTAAGGTGTCGTCCACTTCCACACGTATGGCTTTTGGGATATTATTGGAGTTGTTGGCCAGTTGTCAACTTGTGTCAGTGCACACAACCGAGCTTTCACCCTGTCACGAGCATCACATCCTAACACTAGTCTGTGTGTGTCTGTCAACATGCCTAAAAAAGGAGATAATTTAGGTGTACTCTTTCCGTGCTGTTGCTTCTGCATGTGTTGTTTTCATTACAAAGAGACTAAAGATAAGTGATATTCCCCCAGGGAGAGCTTTAGGTGAGAGCCTCTAAAGAGCTGTTTTACTGCAAGAATAGAGATTGCAAAAAATCACATGCAGAGTTTATTATTTAATTGTTTGTTTACACAAGTCTTTATTTATTTGTATTGGTTTATATTTAATTGTATCTATCTATAATAATGCAAATAAGAACATAATTTTGAATGAATGAATGAATGATGCATTCTTCACACACACAGAGCATTGTAAAAGTTATGGCATAAAGCCCAGAGTAGGTGTGTTTGATTGACAGCAGAAGTCCGTGTCAGAAACAGGTGGACACTGTGTCTGTGAGGAGCAGAGCTGAAATGACATCCCTGTATTGTAAGGGTTCACCCGGGTGCATGAGCAGGGGCCTGAGAGCAGGAGACCCGTGCAAAATGTCAAGAAAATGATGCCTCTTCACCAGAGAGTGTGTAAAGGACAAAGAGCAAGAAAGTATTAACTCTTCTAGTGCTGTCCTTTACACGGTTTTGTGTTTGAGTCACTTTGTCTCTATTTTCGGGTTTAGAGATGTGGAAAGGTAATTTATCAAGTCTGGGTGATGTTATTAAGCCGCATCTGTTTACTCGAGCTGTATCTCCCAGATGTGTTGGTTTTGAAGTATAACTGGATTATTTAGCACTCTTGAAACACATCCAGTGAGTCTGAGGCTGCTCAGAATAGCCTCACCTTCTCTCGTCGGCCTCCATTACGAACTCTAATGATAAAGCTCCCCTGCGGTCTTTTCTGTGTCCTGGCCTGATAACTCCACTGATCTTTGCACTGCCATTTTGTGTCAGTGGGAATGTGCTGGGCATCCATGTTGGCTCTTGGTCTTTTAAAGAGAGAGGGATAGGCCTGGTTAAAAGACTTCAGCCAGACACTACGCTGCCAGCAAGAGTGTCATACAGCAGTGTCTGCTTCAGAGAGCTGCTGGCTTCGTTTATGCTGTTGATCAGTCCCATGTTTCAGCATGACTTAACACAATATGTGTTTTACAGTAACACACAGCTGAAAAGCTGATCTGATCAGTGGGCAAGTCAAGTTTATACAGTACAGTTGTGTCAAAGTTTACGGTAGGGAACACTTGACACTGCATCCAATTTTTTTTTTTTTTTGGTAACAAATGTCAACTTGCCATCATTCTAATTTTCTCTAAAATATAATTAAGCTTAATTTAAGCATTTAACCTGATAACTGTCACTCACGTTTTTGAAGATAGACATGCATGTGCATGATACAAACCTAAATTTTTATAATTCATGACTGAAAACATTTTGTAACATGATTTTGATGTGCCATTTACATGGTAATGCAATGTCTGATTTTAAAATGGGTTTTAAAGGATGAATTTTGAGATTTTATGTTTTCAAGTGATATATAACTTCTGATGATTTCTAAAATGTGATAGAGAAAAAGGCAACGAGGAAGTCTTTTTTTTTAAACAAAGGTCAAAGCTCCTTTTGTTCTGCATCTAAAATTAGTGGAGGAAACAGAATGAGCTCCTGCAGGAAAGGTACGTGATCCAGAGAAATATTTATTTTAAGGTTTAAACTGCGAGTCGGGCGCGTGTGTTAATATTAGGCCTGGGCGAAAAATCGATTGAATGAATTTATTCGAATTTTTTGTTACAGGCGATTTAAAAAAATAAGTAAATCGAGTTTTTGTGTAATGGTGCATTTTTGGCTCCCCGGAGCTTCCGTATCGTTAGTTTCACATGACAGTATGGCAAGCGACAACAACAACATCATAGCACACACACGAAACAGCAAGCGACAACATGGCTACCGGTGAGAGTTGGAAGTTTGTTCCCAAGAAAGGAATAAAATCATCTGTTGTTTGGAACTGGTATGGGTTTGCTGCGACAGACGTGGAGCAAGAGACCCCACGCTGCCTAAAGCCCATCCTAATCAAAAGCAGCAGGCACCAGCCGAATATGAAAATGGGGGTTACATTTGTCTTGCTTTTGATTAGGGCTGCTCCGATCACGATCGGCCGATCGTTAATGCGCATCTTGTCAGTAAAGCCGGTTTTCTAATCAGCGGTAAATTCCCTCAGGTGCGTGATTTCACACCAAGCAGCTGTTACTACAAGGAGCCATAACTGAGAAGATGCGCAAATCCACTTCATTTTCAGCGTTTATTTGCGCATCTTCTCAGTTAACAACGGCTCTGTGTAGTAACAGCTGCTCTATGTGAAATCACGCACCTGATGGAATTTAAACCGCTGATTAGAGAACCGGCTTTACTGACAAGATGCGCATTAAGGATCGGCCGATTGTGATCAGAGCACCCCTACTTTTGATTAAATAAAAGCAATATCTGCTTTAAGTTGTCTGCTGTTTGTACTTATTGCTTTCCTTAAGTAGGGGGGAAAATCGGAAAAAAAATCGGAAATCGAATTAAAAAAAATTAAATCTGAGATTTTATTTTTAGGCCATATAGCCCAGCCCTAGTTAATATCTGTTGTTTAACGTTTACAGCAGCGTGTAATTGTCTGAATATAAATTTCAGACACTTTTACAGGATAAAGAAATGGCAGTAAGAGGAGACTGACTGATCAAAGTTCAGGCGACGCATGTTCCTGCAGAGCATTACCGTGATTTTATTCGTCTTTATTATTATTATTATTTTATTTATTTTTTTTGATCTAGTGATTTAAACTATATTGCCTAAAACTATATTCACTATGTAGCCTACAGTGATTAACATATTTTTTAAACAAATTTATGTATGGTTTTTGGTTGAGGTTTGTGCCTCTGATGCTCTTAACTTATAGTATTGGTAATTACCAAAATAATGTTTTACTTTTCTGTATTGGTTAGTCCTTCAATATGCGTAATATTTTTTAATAACCCGTAGTAAGATGATTTTAATGCTAAAATATAATTATTGCTGTTATGAAAGGCAGAATTTTTTTTTTATAAATATTTTTTTTAATTCAGATACCCAATTATTCAAACAGTATATAAACAATGCCAGCAAGCATGTGAGCTGTTATCAAAGGTAATTGAGGCCATTTTTGTTATTTTGTGAATAAATACTATTTAGTTGTTTCAGTTTGTTATTTGTCCAAAAATTACAATAACAATTCTAGAATTACTTTTTTGATGTTTTTATGTTTTGTCTTATGACAGGTGGTCTAATAAATTAAGCACTGTATGTTTTCATAGCATTCAGTTGACACATTTGTTTTAAGGACTTTGGGCAGAATGAGGAATAGTGTGTATTTCTCAGTAAAATTTAAATAAAGAAAATAGGGGAGAAAATAGGGGGTTTAAATCCGCAATGTTTCTCTATTCAAACATCAGCAGTCGAGTAAGTGCATTCATTCATTGATCACAATCGCAAGCAATACAGTCGAGATCTCATGGCTGAACGACGCTTTCATTAGATCGCTAAACTCCAGGGCCCGTATTCATAAAGAATCTTAAGGCAAAAAGTAGCTCCTAGTGACAAAATTCTAAGAAAATTCTTAGAAATGTGGGCGTTTACTCCTAAAATTAAAGAAAAAATCCTAGTAAAGAAAAAAGTAATTCAGAAAGCATCTTAACCCTTAAAAGAGGTCTTAAGGTCAAACTTGTTAGGAGCACAGACGAGGACTTTTAAGAGACTTAAGAGTTTCTTTAGCAGAGGAGAAAATGGCAGAAAGACGAAGAGTCAGAAGAAATGTGTTGCAGACAATGGCTGACAGGAAGTTAATTAGATGCTATAGATTAGATAGTGTCTATCACATTTTCTAACTGTTTTTAAATTCATTTTAAGTAAATGTTTTAATCATTTTAAAAGTTTTAAAATTGCTTGTTTTATTTTTGTTATTATTTTTCTTCATGATTATTTTACTTTCTTTTATGTAAAGCACTTTGCATTACCATTGTGTATGAAATGTGCTATATAAATAAACTTGCCTTGCCTTGCCTTGCCTAGATTGTGCAGCGATCATGTTTGTGAATGATCTTATTAGAGATGTGCTAACATCTCAGACACAGCGCAGAAATGCCATAGCGCCAGAAATTATAGTAATCACTACATTACGGTATTTGGCAACTGGGAAAATGCAACAATGCAATAGTGATGATTTGGGTCTGTCACAACCTTCTGTAAGCAGAGTGATCACAAACAATAACAGTCCTTTCATAACATCTTATTGTGTCAGGGGGAATGAACCGTTAATAGTTTGTGCTATATGCTCCCATGTCTGCTTCTTGTCCCTTGCTGTGATACCCAGCCCCGAATTATCCTTTAAGAATGGCCTTGTGTTCATCCACTAACTGGGCTAACAGTAAACACTGTTTGGCTTCCTTGTCCTTCTTGGTTTTGATCCCATGTTTGATATATTAAAACCAACATTCAAACCGCTACTTCAATCACTGTAAATAGAAAGAGTGAAACAATTTTTATCATTCTAAGCCAATCAAATACCTTATAGGAAATTAAAAGCATGTTAAATAAAAAAATGATTTATATACACACATATAATGTGTGTGTGTGTGTGTGTGTGTGTAAGAGAGAGAGAGAGAGAGAACGGTCAAATAGGATAAATTACGCATGTAAATTCAAAGTGAGAATTAGAATAGAGCCTATACTTAAAATCACTCTTTTTTCCTTCTTGGACAACCAACCAATCACAGTCTTCAAAAGATTGTGCCATACATAGCAACAGGGTCAACCCCGCCTCCTCACTAAGATGAAAGTTTTTGTCTTTTCCTTACTCAGAGTTGCTCTCAGATCGATCCTGAATCGCTCTTAAGCTAAGACTCCTACGTAAAAGTTTTTAAGCTAAATTAAGAGTTTTCTGAGAGGATTCTTAGAATCTTTATGAATACGGGCCCAGCTTGTTTTCAGATCATTGGCATCGGCACTTCGGCATGTGCACATGGTTGCCAGATTGCTTAAAATAAGCAAACACCAAGCAGAAAATCCTTGTAACAGCAAAGCTCTAAATGGGGGATTTAAACTCTTGTTATCTGGAAACCAGTCTCATGAAAGCTCTTGAAGTAGAGGTGTGTAGAGCAGTCCGCAGTTACATGCCCATTTTTTTTGATGTACGGTTCGTTCTTTCGGGAAAGTATGCTTGATTTGAAATATTCAATATTCCCGATATTTTCTAATTTTACATAGTCGTCAAAATTATTTCGATATTATTGCTAATATTCGGTATATCGCCCAGCCCTACTGTAGACATCGTCTGATGCCAAATTTGTAGAATCGCCCAACCCCTTATCCAATAGAACTGTGCATTCAGAAAGTACTATTTAATTGTGCCTTAAACTTTGCAAGACAATTTCTAGTGTTTTCCATTATGCATTACATCTGTTTCAAGCTAAATTTTTAATCTATACACTGCGTCAATCGCCTTGCTCAGAAACAGCTAAATATTTGGTATTTTGTCCTTGATAACAAACTCTTGTTTTTTTTTTTATTATTATTATTTTATTTTTTATATTTAACAGATTAAGATCTACACCAGCTCTTTCTTTTACATTAAATTTCTATTCATATCATGCTCCCTCAGATTAGTTAAGGTTCTGATTTATACATCAGTCTGATTTAGGTATGACAATTTTCAATTATTTCAACAGTCAATCGTCATTTAAATTAACAATCAATTAACTGTTAACCTTAATACTGCAAAATTTGTCTATTGCAGTGGCATATAGTCACCTCTGTGACAGAATATGCAAATGCCACTCAAAACAATTGACGTTATTGGCCCCAAAGGTAACTTCCACACTGTCAGTGAACTGCAGTGCTTCTCATCACAACCCTTGTATCGTGATGTGTATCGTATTGCCAGATTCTTGCCGATACATAACCCTAAAAGTGAGGCAGTTCCAACTTTGCAAGGACAAAGCCTGTAGAGGCGAAACACATAACACCGTATGTTAAAGCTGCATTCGGTAACTCTTAATGCTCTAGCGGTTAATAAACAGAACTGCTTGCGTCTTGCGGAAGAACATCGTAGCCAGAACTACTTCTCTCTGTTTATGTCTATGAAGAATCACAAAGGTACTGTGTTACTCCGCCGCGGTACACCCGAAGCAATCTAAAATAGTCAGAATATAAACAATTATTATAGGTGCACCCTAGTGATTCAGGACAAGCTAAAAACACGGTTTGGAAAATGGATTCATGGTGTACTCGCTTATTATATACATTTTTCAACATTTTGAACACAAACAAAGTTACGGACAGCAGCTCTGATTGGTTATTTTTTTACCGGGAGCGGATGATTTTCTGCAAATGGTAATAGGACCACTGGGAGGAGCCAGAGGAGCTTGATTTTTTCACTGATTATCTGTCTCATATTCTACTGTCAGGACATAATGACAGGTTTAACAAATATGTAAAAAATATTTTTACAAAAGTTACCTACTGCAGCGCTAAGGGATGTAGCATTTCCATCACACGCTTGAGGTATTCAGCCAATATATATATATATATATATATGTATGTATATAATTATTTTGTTTTTTTTCCAAATACTGAAAATCTCACCCTCTATAATTTTACAGGTTTATTGTCATTTTCTTTTAATCACTGACTTCAAATTTCTTACCGTTGTAAACATGCAGGAGGAAATAAAGGAATTTGTGGCCACGAATTAAGAATTTTTTCCTATGACTAAATTGTTTCCCTCTTTTTAGTTAAATCATAGGTTTTCCAGGGAACAAATGACTGAAATATGGCCCTCTTAAAGTTTCTGTTTTAATGTACTTTTAAAGTTTGGATCACATTAAAAGCGTAATTTGTGCATTAGTAAATAATTTTTTGCCAAAGATCTAGCTTGGCCACAGTAACTCTCAGCCGCTTTCACATGTTTTGCGCATGAGACGCTCGCAGCCCAAAATTAAAACCATTTTAATACAGCGCTAGCTTTAATGGATTGCATATCTTATCGACAATTGATTGCTGATTAATCGTTGACATCCTTAATTGGATTATTAACTCATTATCAGGTTGCATGTACACACAGCCATTATAGACTACTGAACCTTTCAGAAAATAGTCAGCAGTTTTCCCCAGATTGACACAGGTGTTCTTCTAGCAGAATATCTATCAACGTGATCTGCTAACGTTTGACTAACATAATGTTACTTCATTTACTTTGGTCTAATGCAGTAACATTCAGACATTTTTAAAATGTGACTTGACTATCCAAATTCTTTTTGAGGCAACTGTATGTTCAGAAGGAATGTGACCGTCTGAAACTTTGTGGTAGGACTATTAGGATTAAGATGTTCTTTGTATTATCATTGTGACATGGTGCTACAGTGTCACAAAGTTGTTTTATCTCTGTCAAAGTGACACTGATTAAATAATCTCTCATATTTATGAAGCAAGCAATACTAACACCGTCTGCGTCTGCTCTCATTTAATTTAGTGCCTGAGTGGGTGGGAGCCTCTTCAGAACAGTTATCATTTACACAGTTGCAATAAATGTTTTATTGTGGCTGTTTAAACAAACTCTATGAACTAGTATCATAAAACAGATTTGTACTGTGGGTGACATTAGTCCTTTGAGACATTACTTGTAATGTAGAGCTTTATGTAAACTTCAGCTTGATGCTCTGAGCCTCAGGCATGTAGTCACGGACCATTCATGGAATAGCTGATGCACATTCCATTCATTTTTTTATTATTTTTATTTTTAAATTACAAAAGCATCCTCAAAATCAAAAGCTCCAATCTGATTGGCTGGCTTTATGCAGTTTTGTGGTGCACAGTCAATGTTTCTGGAGAAGTATGTGTTTGTTTCTACACATAATGAGCTTTGTGGCTTTGAGTCTTGGAAAGATTTATTTGGTTTTTGTATATTTGCTTGATGTTTTGTTTACTATTAGCAAGTAAACCCAGTGGGCCTCAGTCATGAAACACAATACATATTTTTTTTTTTTTTTTTGTAAATTGTTTGTAAAGCCATTCTGATGTATTTCGAAAATGTTAGTTGGAACAAAATTGTGCATGAGCTATTCAAATGTTTTGCATTTTTGTAAGTGCAAAACAGTGCCTTTTTGATAGCACCATTTACCAAGTAATATAATAATTATAAAAAAACTAAAAAAAGACAACCATGAAAAAAAAAAAAAAAAAAATGCCGCGTTTCCACCTAAATTACCCGGAACATTTGCACGAGGAACTTTTTTCCCCAGGAACTAATGTAAGGTTTATCAATTAAATTTTTTGAATTTCATTTGAACAAATTGATTAAGATCACACTTTTTATGTTAATTTTGCAGGTTTTTCACTGGTCCAGACTGTAGTTTGCGGGTGTGAATGTTGTGTTCTTTGTCATGTGAGGTGACACTTCTCAGGTTTCTTAAAGTATCTGTCTGAGCATTCTGCTGACCAGATCCGCATTAATAGATAGAGCGTTGCTAGTACAGGAGAAAAGCTGAGTGTGTGTGTGTGTGCGCGGTCACCCATCGGTGGAGGAGTATGGCATCAGACTCTCACCTGTCTGTATGTGCATTACTCCATAAGAGAGCCATTGATAAGTGTGAATATCTGTCTGTTTCCACAGTGCTGTCAGCCACTTCCAGTCACCTGATGCTTAATTTGACATTGCACTCTCCGAATTAGCTGGTCATTGTTTTTCAGAGCAATTCTGTCATATGAAGCAAATTATTGAAAGTGAATTCTATAACATTGAGTATATTGTATGGTGCTTTGGGCATCTCTGTTGGTTTGGAAGAAAGACTCTTGGGTTTAGATGAGTCCCAGTGGAGGGGATGAAACGCTGTTTATTTTTCTAGTTTGTGGTTGATGTGGAAACATATGAAGATGTTATTGAAGGCTGGTAATGTAGGTGATATGATGTTATTACAGTTAAGAAAATCTCATTGTTTGGACCACTAATATCAGTCCCTCCAGAAAAACGCGATTATGCGATCGCCTGATTTAATGCATAATCAGCCAAAGGCCGCATAATTATGCAGGGTCGCATTTTTTCAAATACAACGCTTTTTTGCCGCATAAATTGCAGATTTCAGAAAGCAAAATATGCGGGGCTAGCATGATTTCATAATCCCTGTATTTTCGTTGCAAAAAACTTGCATATATATTAGCAGAAAGTTGAAAAATGTTGTGTTTACTTTACACAAGTAAAGCGCCATTTTCCCCCTATTGCCATGGGAACCTTATGAAGTGACGTAATTACGTGACGTGAACATCATCTGCAAACCCCGCGGTGAAACTTGAAGCTTCTTATTTGCCAACAAAAATAAGCGCAAAAGATCGCGTGAAGCAGTTTCCCGATTTTTTACATGACAGTGGAGTCAAATTATGTTGCGAGAACTTGCGAAAACTGCGGTTTGATGAAATAGAGAAAAAAAGGTGATTCCCCCAACACCCCCTTCTCACTAGGCTAACACTGTTGTAGTTTCATTCAGAAGTTGATGCAACTTTACAGTTGTAAGATTGCACTTTTTTGTTAAAGAACAGTACCAGAAACTTACAGTTTTAATTATATTAGTAGTATGTAAAATAATTTTCGTTGCAGTAAGAGATTGCAACTTAAATATTCTGTGATTTAGTATGCTCGCTTATCATAGGAAGTAATAAGAAATTACTCTTTACATTAAGGTAGTAGCCTAGTGAGGTAGTAGCCTAGGTTTTTCATCAAACCGCAGTTTTTGCAAGTTCACGCAATTTCATCACATAAAATGGCAAATATATCCCGCCTATTCCATCGCATTTTTTAAGAAAACATGCCGCAAAATCAAGGATTTTTGCCTGCAACGATCAAAAAAAAAATCTGCATTTTTCTGGAGGTTCTGTAATATCAGTACTGTCAAAAGTGGTTCCTGGTTAATTGCTAGTTTAGTAATTGTAATGGGCAGTGTTATAAGACAAGTTTTAAATGAACCGATATACTGTTTAATATGAAGACACCATTTGTGAAACATTAGTTGATGCTGATATAGGCTTGGGCGGTATCCAAATTTTGATAGCGTCAAACCTCCTCCCTATTTTACCTCGGTATACGGTATTACCGTGAATAATTAAAAAATGATGACATAAGGCTGAGACAGCATCACCAAACTGTTGGCTTGTACCTAAACCATTCAGAAACTGAATACCAAACACTAATACTGAAAATTATATAGGCCTAAGTAAATTATAGCACAGACAAGTGATATGCCTTTAATGTTTTAATAGACATTTCATCCCATCAAAACTTCACATTTAGTTTTACATATTAAATACCGGTTGTTCAAGTGAATTAGCCTAATTCAAAATAAATAAATGAGTTCGGTTGTAATGCTTAGCATAATGTTTAAACTCTCCTAGCATTATATGAACTGCATACAACACGAAGCTTTGCTTTAGTACTGCTTTTTAAATGCAATTGCCCTCTAAATCAGCCTCCTAGCCACCATGGACCATCAAAACTAATTTTCAACTCTATATAAGAAGTGGATTATGTCCTCAATCTCCATGAAGGATGCTCTGTCACCTTAGAATTTGGCAGCATAATGAAGATCCCTTTACATCAGAAGCGCACCTGCGATGCCTTAAAAAATGGTCTTCGATATTTTGGAACTGTGCAATTGTGTGTAGGTTATATTTAGTAATATTGCAGTCTCAGCAATATACAAGTTTCTCCTCATAATTAAGTGTTATGGAGGTTTTTTTTGGACCGCTCTCAGCAGTATAGAACTATTTCTCTGTGGAATAGCTCCTCTGTGGTTCCTGCACTGAGCTGCGGTAACTGCTTGGAGTTGAGCCGTAATGGCGGCTCATTAGAGAGAGATAATGACAGCAGGGTGAGTCCTGAGGAGAACACCCAGAGAAACCTCACAGCGACACTCGCTCCATCACGCCTCAGGGGCAGATAGAGAGCACAGGGGAGAATAGAGGATGGAGGACGGGGAGAAAAGCTGAAGGAAGTGGACGATTTGAAGGGAAAACAGGGATGGGGTGGCTGTGCAGAGACAGTAATCATGTGAACAATGGCATTTTTGTTCAAATGTCAGTTTTAATGTGCTTTTGTTGGGTGTGCTGCAGCATCTCCTCACTGCATGTTAAAATGCATGCTCTCACAGATCCATATGACCACTCCTGTATAGTCTGTCAATGAGGCTTTTTCATGAAACACTGGAAGAATGCATCCTATTTCTGTCTAATTTATATGTAAAACCATTCAACAATGCGTGTTTTCTTTCAGTTAGCATTATTAAACCATACTCTGGTGTGTGTAACGATGGCATCCTCCTAGCAGCGATCTTTCACACACCCTTTAGCATACAGTCAAGACAGCTGCAGTTTGACGTGGCTAAGAAACGCAGCACAAATTGACTTGGCTCATGCAACTCAAATATGCTGTGTGAAGTTAATGGGATCATAAAAATATTGATACAGTGAAAAACGTTTTGTTAGGCCATTTCACTGTGATTTTAAGTGTAAATATATTTAGCAACTTTACAGTAAAAAACAAAGCTTTGATGGGAACAACATTCAGACAGGGACACATTTATTTTTGTCATGTGATACTGTATTTACATGCGTTAAATCCTTTTTTCATTTTCAACACATTTGGAGCGTTTTCATATAATTTTTTATTTTACTAAATGTAATGAATTGAACAGTGGTGGACGAAGTACACAAATCAAGTACTTGAGTAAAAGTACAGATACATATGGTAAAATATTACTCCAGTAAAAGTAAAAGTACTCCTTTTTCAATTTTACTCAAGTGAAAGTACAAAAGTACTCAATTTTTTATGTACTTAAGTAAAAAAGTACTGCAAGATAGATGTTTGCAATTTTATATAGGCTACTTAATTTAATTTTATATTAGCACATTTTTTTATAATCCTACTGCTCAAAATACCTTGGATTTTTTTCAAAATAACCACTATATAGAGTCAAGATATATTTTTGTTGTTGATATGGACTACGTTGACGAGAGTAATGTTCACTGTGAAGCTTACACTGTGATGTACCTGACAGAAAACAGAGATGACCATCTGATTTTCACCAGTAAGAACAAAGTATTTTAAAGTTAGTTGTTTTACAGAACATCAAAGTTACAGTACAGACCAAAAGTTTGGACACACCTTCTCATTCAAAGAGTTTTCTTTATTTTCATGACTATGAAAATTGTAGAGTCACACTGAAGGCATCAAGGTCTATTTGACCAAGAAGGAGAATGATGGAGTGCTGCGCCAGATGACCTAGCCTCCACAGTCACCGGACCTGAACCCAATCGAGATGGTTTAGGGGTGAGCTGGACCGCAGACAGAAGGTAAAAGGGCCAATAAGTGCTAAGCATCTCTCGGGGAACTCCTTCAAGACTGTTGGAAGACCATTTCAGGTGACTACCTCTTGAAGCTCATCAAGAGAATGCCAAGAGTGTGCAAAGCAGTAATCCAAGCAAAAGGTGGCTACTTTGAAGAACCTACAATATGACATATTTTGTTTCGTACTTTTTTGTTATGTATGTAATTCCATATATAATTCCACATGTGTTAATTCATAGTTGTGATGCCTTCAGCGTGAATCTACTATTTTCATAGTCATGAAAATAAAGAAAACTCTTTGAATGAGAAGGTGTGTCAAAACTTTTGGTCTGTACTGTATATATTACATGATAATAAGGCCTGAAGTTAGGAAGAACATTTTAAGGAAAAAAATAATAAAAAAAAATTCATAATGATTTATGAATCATCCAGCCATTGTTATGTTTTTTTAACAATGGCTGGAGAAAATCTGAATATATCTGCTTTATCTGAATATTTAAGGTCACTCACTGTCCGGGACCGCGATAATTATTTGAAAAAGTTAACTTTAACGGACGGAACCAGATTGGTCGACCCGTACACAATCACTCATTGGATGGACGATCTGACAGGATTACCTCCGATTGAGTGGCCTGACATCTACACTTACCTGATAGAGAAACCGAGCGTGTATAGTAAAGAGAAACTGTCGGCGTATAAATCCTTAGATTAAATAAAGAGTGACATTACAGTAAAATTATTATTAAGATGTAAATATTTTCTAGAAATAAAAATTCTGAAGACTGCAAATTAATTATAAACTTTCTGTATTTATTCTTCTTACCATGTTCTTAAATTCCGGTCACAATTAATCACAACAATGCATATGAAATGTTCTCCGTCGATTCTGGCAACCAACTACACAACAATACGACATTTTAAGCTCCCTGAGTAGCCGACCCTGTGTTGGTTTGTATTAGCCGCCTCCAGTTTTCTGTTTTTTTTTTTTTTTTTTTTTTTTTTATTTAAACAGTAAGAACAAAACAATAATTGTCAAATAACAAAAATAGAGACAGAGAACATTACAACAACATAATACAAAAATATGTTTAAAATAAATAAATAAATGACATTACCAAAAACAAAGAAGGATACAGAAAGAGGGCATTGCTCACATGAAAGAAAATCTAAACATTTAACAAGGCAAAGAGTCCATAAGTCGTGCAAATTTTACAAGTTCTGATCGCTTTTGGGTTAAGAGATGATGAGATTGTATTTAAATAATGTTTTATCTCATGCAAAAATACCAAATGAATTGGTTTACAGTTTGAGAATTTACATTTATGAATATAAAATCTGCACAGGAAAATAATTAGATTTATTATAAAGCAGGCATTAGAATCCGCTTCAAAAAATCCAAATATAACAATTTGGGGATTCATACAAAAATTTTGTAAGATATTTCTTGAGATAAACCAACTAACATCTTTCCAAAGTTTCTGAGTGTAACTGCACGACCAAAACAAGTGAAGAAGAGTTTCAGTGTCATTCTGACAGAAAGAGCAATTAGTTTCAATATCAGATCTGAATTTTTTCTGAAGGAAATTTTTGACTGGGTAAATATTATGAACTAATTTAAAAGATATTTCTTTTACTTTGTTTGTCAGGAAAAATTTATGCTGTATGGACCATATATTTTTCCAGTTTAAATTATCAAAAAGCCTATTCCAATATGAGATTGCGGGAGGGGCAGAAATAATGTTTTCAAGGAATAAAACTCTTACTTTATAATTTCTTCCTTTTTTTTCAGTGAAACACATCTTTCCAATCGGTGTATTGACAAGCTCAGGATGAGACAACGAACCCAAAGAGAGAGTATTGTTTTTAAAAAGCATAAGTAACCCAGAAGGAATAGCATCCATTACTGTGGCAAATTCTTTGGGAGTTACCGGTATATTATATTCTGAAAGAAACTCTGCATACCTAAAAAGCAGACCTTCGTTATTAAAGAGCTGTCTAATATGATATATTCCATTATTGAACCAGTTATTATAGAACAAAGATTTATTCTTAAACAAAATATACCTATTGTTCCATATATAACATCGGTGAGGAGAAAAGTTATGTTTGTAGATGAGATTCCACGCCAGAAGGACTTGTTGGTGAAAGTTAGATAGCTTGACAGGGAGTTTATGAATATCATAATTACACATTAAAGCAAATTTTGCACCACCAAGTTGAGAGAAAGCATGCTGAGGGAAAACATTCCAAACAGAGGTGGGATTTTTTCCAGTTTTCTGTTTGTTTTGCCTCCAGCTAGCGCCGTGACGTATCTGTGACGTCCGCGCAAAAGGGGTCTATAGGTGGCTGAATAAAAATATTTGGACATTATTTATAAAAATTACATCAACTTAGCACCAACAAGCTTGTTAGCTAGACAGTTAGCATCAGCTAACAATATTTACTTATTTTCAGTACGATGAACATTCATGTCTGTCTAGTCGTCTAGTTAATCCAAACAATATACATATGTATAACGTTACTGTCGATAAACAATATAAAAACAGACGTCACATAGGACATTTTAATTAAACTGTTAACATTACGGCAGCGGTGAATTTGAACGTGCATGAGTTATTGTATTTAATGTGTGTTATTTTATGGGGTTTTTTGTTGTTGTTTTTTTTTTTTTTTTTTACCTAAAATTGACGTGTCTGCATCGTCTGCACTCGAGCATTTCAGTGGGCTTAAATAGATCACTCTTTACAAAGGATTTAGTTCCCAAACAACTGACAGTTTTGACCTAAATATGATTTTCAGTTACAATAATTAATCCAAAATTTCGACATTAATAACTTACTTTTAGCAACATCAGACGCACGCGCGCTCACAAGATCTCCCGGTTCTTACTTCTGGTGACTCGCACTAAACGGTTCATTTGAATCAGTGAGTGGTCGACACCAGAACAGCTGCAATCGGATCATTCTAATTCGTAAACGAATTGTTTGGTGTGATTCGCGATCCGATTTAAAAGTTTATTTTGAAAAGATTCAGTTCGTTCATGGTGAATCAGACACCGCTTCTGCGTGTCGGAGCACATGATATTATAAGGAGTAACGATATGTTTTATGAAATGTAGTGAAGTAAAAAGTACGATTTTATGCTTTGGAATGTAGTGAAGTAAAAGTAAAAGTTGCTCAAAATAAAACTACTCCAGTAAAGTACAGATACTTGAAAAATGTACTTAAGTACAGTAACGAAGTAAAGCTACTCCGTTACTGTCCACCACTGGAATTGAACTGCTTTTTTCCATTAAAATACAAATAGAAAAGGATGCGGATCTTGAACATGCAAGCTGATGACGTCCAGAATGAGCTGTGCAGGAATTTTGACAGAGGAAGCTTAAATAAGAGTTGTATTCACTTTTCTTTTCATATTCCCATAGTTTTGATGACTATTTGTCATAACATTAATATTTTAATAATACAGAATTAGATGTCTTCAGAATTTTGACTTCTTATAGTGTAATTCATTCCATTGAATAAACTGCAACAATTTCTGGATGAATACATTTATGAATGCATTCCTTTTGCTCAGAAATGTGGCAAAACATCTCTGGAGAGTACCTCATATTATTAAATTTGAAAGGGCTTTCCATATTTGGATCAACATAGGCTACATTTTTGATGCACATTTTCTGCAATGTCGCACGTCAAGTCATGCTCCCGTGCGTGTCTTACTGCATCTTAAAGCCTCCTTATACTTTCTGCGTCCGCGAGTCTGCTATGGATCGCTAGGTAGGCGTGATGTAAAAATCGTCATCGGAGAATGTGTGCCAAGACTCTGAGCAGACAACCGCGCGGATAGGTGCACGTGGTCAGTAGGCTTCAAAAGCACAATTGCACATGTGCAGGCAGTGTGAAGAAGCTCATTGCTACTCGAACCTGTGGAATCAGTCAATAAATGAATATAAAGACTGCGATGTACAATAATTCTGGGCAATTGTTTGTTAACATGTTTGTTGCAGGACGAACCATCAGCCTGTGCATTCAGAAGTATAAATTGAAGTCTGCGTCCTCGCTGGCCATGTAAGCGTCCGGATTGCTCATCCGGAAGTATAACACAGGCTTTACAATCAAAACTTCTTTGTGCTATTACTCCTTTCGAGCTGAATCTCACATAATTGGTTAGCTCCCGACAGCATCAGGGGCCGTTCTTCGTACGTCGCTTATTACATCCGAGATCAAATGACACATCCAAGATGATATCATCGTGCTAATCATGATCCGGCTAATTGGGTTCTTCGAACACACCTGTTGTGTATTAGTATCGCTGGATTGAGTTATCGGAGATAATTGCGCGTTCATGTGTTTGCTTAAAAGGGGATATGTATCGATACTCGAAACCATGATCAGCAGTGCAGCGACTGGCTGGTGGCAAGACGCCAATGTAATGACGTCATATAATTTAAAACGACACCCGACGAAAAACTTGACAAATTTCTGGACTTTTATAAGGAAACAGCCAAGCAAACAAAACTACATAAATGTTATAACAGATACACGAAACGGATAATAGATACATTTTTTTATTTTATTAGAATTTTTTTCATGATTCCCAATTATTTGGATTCGCAATTTATAATAGTTGTGCAGTCTTTACATTTTTATTTCAATATAGAAATTATCTATTAATTTCATTTTATATTTGGACAGATTTGTTACGTGACAGCATTAATGAAAGTTTATTAAGGGTCAATATCATGTTATCTGCATCTCCTGCGCTCCATCAAGCCACTCTTATAATAGCAGTCATCACTCAAAATAATGCACGACTCTATTATCTGTATAGCATGTGCTTAAGACTCTAATACAATTATGAAGTAAGAATTATATGACAAATATTTCAGTGAGTAAAACTGGCTGTCTATAGTAGGCTGTGTCTATAGTAGCATTTTTTATATTATTTTTAAATAATTTTTTATATAATTTAATAAAATAATCTTTTAAATTATTATTTTAAATTATTGTCCCTGGATCAGTACGATACTTTTGTAATAAAGTAGCGGTGGTAGCAGACATATTTTGAGTATCAGTTCTGGTTGAAAAGAAGCGATCTAATCCTGTTTACATGAAATAAGCCTGCTCCCGAGCAGGTTTAAGCTGACGGACCTGTTGCTATGACAGCAGCTCCGGGTAGGCCTGGGACGGTTACCGCATTACCGCAATACGGCGGTCACGTGACGCCTACCGCGGGTCTAAACCTGTAACCGTCATCACTGCACAAAAAAAAAAAAAAACATTGGCCTGCACATCTGAATGCCTTCGGCAGAAGTCAAATGAGCCATTTTAAACTAGATTAAGATTAAGATTACAGTGAGATTAATCTAGATTAAAAAATTTATCTATGCACCATCCATTTGTATTGACTAGAGTCCCTGTGTAATGTCTTGAAGCCTATATATACATTTTACTAAAGCATAAAATACAGGCTGATGACTCATGTGAATGCCAAAAAAGCAGGACCTCAGTTTTTAATAGCACATGCTTATTCTGCTTAACACAATTCTCTCACGTGGTTGTGCAGCCGACAATTGCGCATTTAAGATACTATTCCATCAAAACATGGCAGAGAGGGCTAACTTGGTGGCGAAGCCAAATGTCACGTCGCCTATATGGGCACATTTAGGCTTTGAACCTGATGAAAAAGGAGTTCCAGGCAATTTTAATGAGCCCATTTGTAGAATTTGCTACAAAAAGATTCCGGGTATCACGTTCAAATACGTCAAACCTGATGACGCATCTTACAATACCGTCTTTTTTTTTTTTTAAGTACTTATAAATATTATTTTTATTTACTTATAAATATTATTTATATTTATCTTATTTGTAAGTAAAAAACAACCACAATATTGTGAGCAGCGACACTTTGTTAAATTAAATAGCATTCGTTAAATTATAGCCCTGAACCACACTGAGACCAAAGCGCACACGAGATATAGGCTAAATAAATATAAATATGTAAAAATATATAATATAAATAATATTTATATATATTATAGATTTTTAAATATTTATATTAATTAAGCCTATATGTCTACATATTTATATTACTCTTTATGCCTTCGTTAAATAGCCTTCATTAACCACTGAGACAAAAAAGCGCACACGTAATATCTATATAAATATTAAAATAGAAAGAAAAAATGTCTGCCGTTTTGATGGAAAAATACAGTGCACCCTCAACTCAACAGCTATTGGCAAAGACCGCGTTTGTCGACCCTAGGTATAAGGATATTGACATTTCTGACGAGGTGAAGGATGAGCTCATGGAGGAGATGATGAATGTCCCCGCCCGAAAATAGGCTATATGACCATTTGCGCTACAAGCATTCCCTCAGAACGTGTGTTCAGTGCTGCGGGTAACGTCGTTATGTCTTTCAGGGCTTCCCTTAAACCTGACAAAGTGAACATGCTAGTTTTTCTAGCAAAAAATATGAAGGCTGGGATGTAAACCATAGCGCATTTCGTTTTGCCAGCACTTTTTTTTCAGACATAATTTCTGTTCTAAATGTTCTTATTCTAAATGTGAAATAATAAATGTTAAATAAACGTGTTCCTTATGCTCAATTGCCTTAGCCTCTGTGTGCGCAAAAGTCGTTATAGTTTAAGTGACTGTTTGATGACAACGACTGTAGCCTTATCTGAAGGTAAAAATATGGAAAATAAACATGCAAATTAATATCTATTACGGATCAATACGATAAATAAAAATGTGTTTTTGTCTTTATGATGCTCTATCTTCAGATCTCTGTTGTGAATTGCGATCAGATCTGATATCGCCCCCCAAAAATATGAAGGCTCGCCTAAGCAGAATTTTTATTTCAGACATCATTCCATTTCTGTTCTAAATGCTCATGTTCTAAATGTAAAAAAAAAAAAGTGAAAAACCTGTTCCTTATATTCGTTTGCCTCCCGTGTGTGTGCGAAAGTGAAAGTCCATCGTTCACGGTGGCGTGGGGTGGGGTGGGGTTTGCGGCTTGCGGTTTTTTTAAAAGGAATTTATTGCTTTTCAACCGCGGTAAGAAAAATTCAATACCGTCCCAGGCCTAGCTCCGGGATGAGCTTCGAAGAACCAAACGATCCAAGATCACCCCAAATCGTCAACATTCAAATCCCGCTAACTGAGTTAGCGACGTACGAAGAACAGGCCCCAGGTGCTTTATTTATGGGGAGTAGAATTATTTATTTATTTCAATGAATGTAATAGATTAGATATCATAATATTTAGGCTATAATATTATAAATCAGGTTGGTTTGTATTGGGCACGTAATATGTAAATTATATCCGTGCGGCCCGCGAGACTTGCACTTGGACCAAAAAAGGTTGAGAACCACTGCATTACTGTGTACAAAAAAATCGTAATCTCGCAATCAAGCCGTTTTTATCTTAAGTGAATGCAAACAGATGTGAAAGAAAATGCACGTGTACAGTATGTTTAGATTTGTGTGCGTTCTGTGTTAAAGAGACAGCAGCCTAATAAACAAGCTGCCTGTCATTAATGTTAATCAAAGAACAAAAGAAAATCATTCACTGATCTTGACTCAATACATTTAATAACTTTAATGAATCTATATTTCAATCATGAAAAGAAAATGCAGTGCTTTAAAATTTTTAAGTACAGTTTCTGTACCTGAAATTTTGTTCAGTTTATTTATGCTATTGCTACTTGATTTGTTTGTTCCCATTTTATTACTGACTGTTTATTGTCTTTACCATTTTAATATTTGAAGTCTAGTTGTTTTTAGTGGTATTTTGGTGAAAATCAAAGGCAAACTCTTGCAGTGTTCTGTAGGCTGCTGATTTTATCACTAACATTCAAACGATGCATAACCCTAGTGAAGGATAACACTGGATGTTTTCGTGTCTCTGATTGTTTCACCTGTTTGTGATCTAGTTTTGAGTACTGTGTAAGCTCTGGGGAGTGTTGTACCTGTGATTGTGAGCACATGACCCAGGAGACTGTTAGATATAACACAGTGCATGTTATTTTTTTCTGTCCTGTCTACCTATATAAAGAGAGTACAAACAAAGCACTTTTCAAGGCTGAAACACTTCTAGACCTATATGTGTATGTGTTATCACTCAGGTGCTATGGAGGAGCTGCACAGTCTGGACCCGCGCCGGCAGGAGTTGCTGGAGGCCAGATTTCTGGGCGGAGTCAGTGGAAACACAGCGGGCAGCACTGGCAGCGCTAGCGGAGGAACCAAAGTTAGTGGCTGAGTTTATCATCCAACTGTTACTGCTAACACACAAGCTTGCAAACAGTAGTAGTGGCAGGAGGTAGCATTTTTGTATGAAGAACTTCTGTGGCTTTCAAGATGCCATTACGCCTTGCCTATGATGTTGAACAATTTCAAGCAAGGTTTAGAGCTAATCGAGCACATATTTATTGACTGTAATGCTTATTTCTTGCTAGGAATAGTCCCTAGGAAAAAGGTTACTTTTTATACATTGACTTTTTTCAACTGATTGTTCAGACACCTATTCTTTTCACTAAACTGGCGACTGTTGGGATATTATAGGTGAAAAAGTATACGTACATCCAGGCTGCTTTCTTTTATATTATTATTATTATTATTATTATTATTATTATTATTATTATTATTATTACTACTACTACTAAATAAAAATATAAATTGTACTTAATCAAAACTATTCCTTTTCAATTTATCCCTGTAAAGCAAAAAATTATATATTATAGATAGATGGATATATAGATAGTAGGGGTGTAACGGTTCACAAAATTCACGGTTCGGTTCGATACGATACACTGATGTCACGGTTCGGTTCGGTTCGGTACGTTTTAGATACAGCAAAATGTAAAAACATCTCAACTTTTCAGAATGCCGCAAGCACACCGCGGGTCATGTGACAAGAACTAACCAATCAGCTTCATCCTTTCCCATAACAACGTTGAAAACTCAGCCAAGATGAAGGAACAGCTGATCATAGTTGTATATGGATTGCAATTTTGAAATAAATTTAGTAGCAGAGCTACTGCAAGCGATTTTTAGAGCTGCAAATCCATTTATCCTTTGCTTAAATTTCCGCGTCTCATGGAGAGAGCACGTCATTGTTGCTTAGCAAAGACAGACGCCTCATGAGCGCTTCTGCCCGAGCGCTTTGGAAAGGAGGAGAAAGACGTGCTTAGCGTTTTCCACGCGTTTTAGGCGCGATATGTGAACGGCCCCTAAGGCGCTCGCTCACTCAGCACGCGCTGAAGGCTCATTGCAAAATGTCTAATGCATTTAACAGACCAGAAATATAAGATCCTAAAATAACCAACAGGTCTGGTGTTTGGGTGCACTTTGGATTCCCTGTAAGCTATAATACTGGTGTCTAAATGCTGCAGGCATAGTTTGTTGCGTGCATGTTTCTCCTTTTTTTCGTCTTTTCCCAGATACTGACACAATAAGGTGATGTCGGCGTAAATGAGTTGACATGTTTCAAGTATTCCCGCTGGTGTTTTTTTTTTTTTTTTTTTGAAGCAATGAAGCAACCGCGCGAAGCCCTCACTATATAGGATTTTAGAAAGAATGCAGAGCACTAGTGTAGTGTGCAAACTTACCACAGTGTGGATTTCAGAAAGTGTGCAAAGACTTCACGTGCACACTTACCATAACATGGATTTACAAATAATGTTCTAAGGAGGGGCTCTCATGTCACTCTGATCGAGCAGCTCATAGATGGAATCATGCATCTCAAACAATATGTTTGAGAGTCATCTTCTTTTTCTAGTCTGTTAAACGCATTGGCCATTTTGCAACGAGCCTTCAGCGCGTACTGAGTGAGCGAGCGCCTGACTGAGTCATAACATAACATAAACATAAGTTGGTGTTTTTTTCTTCTTCGGGAGTGTCAGGGGCGTTGCCTGTTACGTCGTTTGGGTTATTGGGCTACCTTGTTGAACGCATATCATTATATTTCTCTTTTTTTTTTCAAATATAATTAATTAGTCCAACGAACCGTTCGGTATACATAATGCGTACCGCGTACCGAACCGAAAGCGTCGTACCGAACGGTTCAATACGAATACGCGTATCGTTACACCCCTAATAGATAGATATTGAAATAATTAGGTATGCACCAAATGTTCGGCAACTAAAATTATTTGGCCAAAAATAGTGAAAAAAAAAAAAAACTTTTTTGGTTATGTTCTATTAAATAAAATAAAAAAAGACAATAATATTAATAATTATATCAATACAATATTACATTATAGCACTATTATTTAATTTATTATTGCATTCACACAGTGTTCAAATTGGGATCTGTAATATTTTCTAATGTTTTAAAAGATGTCTTCTCTGCTCAGCAAGGCTGCTTTTATTTGTACAGTAAAAGATACATGATTGATTCAATAAGGGAGTCTCAAAAAATGGCCAAAAAATATTATTTTACTAACTTTTATTAATTTAATTTAAATGGCTATTTAATTTATGCAATTGTGAAACAAACGTGAAAAACCATGTTCGGTATTCAACCTTTAGTCCAGTGTTTCACTTTGTTTGGCTTCGGCCAAGAATTTTCATTGCGCTGCATCCCTAGAACTAATTATATTGTGTATATAATTAAAATTATCAACTGTTTGCATTTCAGATATACAATTACACATTTAATCTTAATTTCTAGATTTTCAAATGTAAACTATCAAATTTTTAATCTGGTGGAAAACAGGGAGCCCTTAAAAGAACACAGTGCTGTGCTTCACTCTAAAACACACTGAACAAACATTTAATCAGTGAAATTGCATACATTTGCATGTTTATTCATTTATTTTTTTTGTGCAGCCCTAATAGGATGTTACACAAACTTGGGCTTCTTGCCTCCGGATGCTGCTTGATTTAATTTTGTTTAAAACACAGCCAGTTTCATGGCAGAGGCTCAAAGTCTTCCTACTTTTGAAGAAATTAGTGTTTTCTGAAAGGGACGACATTGTGACCGTGAGGTTCATGTCAGGTTACAGTGGGCATCATATTGAAACATGCAATTCTCTGTTGTTGTGTAATGTTGCCTTGCTTATACAACTGTCCTCTCCTTGAAGTTGTCAAATAATTAATTCATAACACCTGCTGCATGAATACCTCATATTCATCTGCCTGGCTCATCTGCATCGACTCATGGAAATGTGTTTCTCCTTTGCAGACCTTGACAAACAACGAATGTTCCAATCACAGTTTTGGTAGCTTAGGCTCCTCCAGTGATAAAGAGTCAGAGGTGAGTTTAATTCTGTATGATCGTACGAACACCTTTAAACCATATACCTGTTACATATTGTGATTTGTTTTTAAACAGAGTATTCAGTGGGAAATAATCTCATCATGATTTATAACATTGATTAATTGCAGTTAGCAACTGATTGATATCGCCATGATTAATCAGTTGATATTTAATCACCTGAAGATTTACAACAGCTTAATTTATTGGCCAATAAGCATTTCATTCATCTTCAAAACAAAAAAAAGAAGATATTTTATAGAAATTTACGTCCCTCCACTAAAAGTCCTTTTTTGGCCTTTATTCACGTATAAAGCTTGATAAACCCATATACACAGAGCATATCAAATATAGATGTCAAATGGATGTTCAAACAGCCTTGTTTCAGTCAGGTCTCTGTTAGGTACATATCGTTTTCATTTATGATGTCTCCATGAACTTTTTAAAGGAGTCAACTGAAAAAACAAAATTCAAGTGATCTTTTGACATATAAGAGATCATTGTACCTTAAAATCATCCTGTAAGTTTCAGAACTCAAAACTCAGTTGTTAGTCTTAAAACTTTGGTGTTAGCTTGTAAGCATTTTTGAGTATGAAGGCAGTCTGCCAAAATATCAACCTTGAGAATGTACAACTCTATGATGTAATAGTGTGGATAAGCACTTCCTCCACAGATCAATGTTTGCTTCTACTTCACTACCTGTTTAGCTCCGCCCACCGTCTCTACATCACTGCCTGTTTAGCTCCACCCACCGTTTCTACATCACTGCCTGTTTAGCTCCACCCACTGATTCTGCATCACTGTCTGTTAAGCCCCACCCAACGATTCTCACATGTAACCAACCGATAATGTTGGCTCTGAAGAAAATAAGATGCTGTGCAGTGAAAAGTTGTGGAAAAACAACTTGCGTTGCCAAAGTTAGGAAAGAGTGAATGTTTTTAATGAAGATCCAGACCCCATCAGTAAGAACTTGGTCCTTTGTTCCCTTAATTTTACTGATTTTAAGAAAGATTGAAAATAAAAGACAGTGCTGTTTAGTGTTGCACGGTGCACCGATACTTCAAAAGTATCGCGATTCTCAGAAATTAAAAAACGTCACGATTCCTAAATTTATTAGTATCAATACTTCAAAGAATGACTGTGTTCTAGATTTGTAAGAGACGTATTTCATGTTGGTGTGTGCGACGCACGCTTCCAGTGCCTCCCTATGGACGTCTGTGTGTTTTCTCCTCATGCAAGCTGCAAAAAAAGCACTACAGAGATGGCTGCATTAGTGGCTTTACTAAACTGATTTGTCTTTACTAAAATGTGTGCATAATCATATTAAATAGTTTAAGTTGTTCAGATGAACGAAGCACGAGGTTTCATATATAATATCCACATTAATCGGGGATTAAACGTGGAGTTTAACGTGTTCTGTATGCTAAATATGAAGACAAGTGTAACTGCACAGAACCTATAGCTGCCCTTTGTATCTGCTGATTGCTGATCGAGATTTACATTCTTGGCTCACTGACCCTGTATACGCATTAATTTCGTTCATAAACAAGATGTCATTTCATTCAACTCATTCACGAATGAGAAGATCTCTCGATCTCGTTCAGTGAAGGGCAGATTCGTTCACTACATTCAACAAATCACATGCTCTGTCACATCTTGAGTAACACTTTGACAGGATGAAACGGTTCACAGAGCTGTTCACGAGCTGCGCATGCGCTACTAATAGTGCCGCACTCGCGCGCTGCTGTGGAGGGAAGAACTTCAGTGAACGAGAAATATTTGGAATATATATTTTCATATTTTATTAGGTTTTTTGATAAGGTTAAAGTACGAGGGTCTAAGTATCAACGTATCTTCCGTGATGTCCCCGATGTGCGGGTCGGGGTGGGTAAAGAAATCTTACTTTATTTGCGGTCTGGGACGGGCCAAATAATTTCATAAAAGCGGGACCCGCAGGTTGGAAGAAAAAAACCCGACCCGCGCATCACTAGGCTGCATTTGCGAGCACAAGTGATACTGTGGCCACCGGTCCACAACTGTAGAAAAAGATGACGCTCAATAAAGCTCACTGGAGTTTTCTCCACTGAAAGAAAATGTTGCACAACTGAAAGAATAAGTTCCAATATCTGAGATATTGCTGCTAAATTTTATTTGCTTTTTTTTTTCTTGAATGCCATTGCTTAAATTGATATTATTTGTCTTTTGACATTTAATCTTCTGAGTTCAGAAACATTGTTTTATATAATCACTGTTCATATTTTTATTCAAAGTTCAGAATCAAGATAAATTTATTACTCTTATGTTTCTTATGATAACTGAGATAATGCTGCTAAATGTATTCTTTCTTTACCTTGAATGTCATTGCTCTAATTTATTTTTTATTTCATATTTTGTTCAAAAGTTTAATATATCTGCTGTTCATTTATTAGTGTGTTATATGATTAGAATGTTGTCCCGGTTTTAAAATAAAGCACCGCAATGATATTTGAGAGTATTTTCCCTTTTCAGGAAAAGTTTAGAAAAAGCAATTCTTGACTAGGTATCAGTATCGAAACAATAATTTTGGTATCGTGACAACACTAGTGCTGTGCAACTATATTTGATCCGAATGTAATGTTTTTAACTGTTTTCATTACATGGTCACTATTGCTTTCTCTAATTACAAATCTTTGATATGTATTGAGTAATGGATTTATGACCTAAATGACCATCTATGAGGAATGTAAGCTGTCAAACATACACAAGTGTTAGCCATTGTAGCAGTGGGCATTTACTTCAGAGTCTACAATCCTCCACGCCATTTCAAACAGAGCGATCTGATGAGGGGCTCAAAAACAGGACAAAAAATAGCTTATTACTTCTATATGATGATGTTTTTTTATGTAAAAAATCTTGATAACATAAGTGGACCTTAGAGAACAGTACAAAATAAAAAACAAAGGAAGTTCAATGTTTGTTGATCTTATTAAAAATAGTAATGCATTGAAATTATTAAGTCTCAAATAAGTTTTATTTAAACATTTACACTGTACATAAAACTTGTGAAAACATGTAATATAGCAAAATATTTAGAAAAATGCTACTCTCTAATGAGCTATGGACTTTGAATAACTTTGACTGACTAATTAAAATATCTAAATTTGTGTTTCAAAGATAAACAGAAGTCTTATGGGTTTGGTACAACATGAGGGCCTGGTCAGAATATATTGATTTCGTTATATCTTTTATTAGTTCATTTTGAGTAAGCATTTGTGCTAAACATATGACCACATCTTTTATTCTTGGTAATTCTCTGAGAAATATCCATTCTGTGTTGAATTTGCATGTCCTCGTCAAACACTTCAGAAAATACAAATTCAAAATACATTCACACAAAAGATTGGCTTTCTTCATTTATTGAGCGCATTTAGATGCACATTAAGCCTGTTATGCTTAAGCCGAAATGTGTGTGGTCATGTAAATCATTTTCTTTTATCGGAGTAAGGCCATAAATGGCATAAGCATAAACCGGTTGACACAGGTAGTTCTTTTGCTTCTCAATGTAAATGCATTAACCTACTTTCTGTCTGCTTATTGAAGTTGCACGTGTAATACGTAGCAGGGGCACATCGTTAGTGCAGATTTATGCACATCTAGACAGAGCAAACGTTTTGAATAAAAAAAAAAAAAGAAGGAAAAGTTACAAAAGCAGACTTGATAAAATACATAAGTTTTCCTGATGAAAGCTTTAACATCACAAACTATGATGTACTCTGAGTGAGATATGCAAATTGTAATCTTTTGACGTCACTAAAGGGAAATAACAATAAAAATAACTGTTGTACACGGAAGCAGCTCCCGGGCAGATGACATACGAGGTCGGCTTTGCCCATGCGCTGCTCAGGAACGTTAACGCAGAAGTGCAGGGGAGAGCTCAAAACAAAACAACGTTCACAAATTACAAGTACAAAATGAGGATTTGTAAAGAATAATGTCGGAGGATTTTGATATAGGCCAGGACTAGACTTGTTCAGACAATCGCTCGGTATCTCACTATTAAAAACCCCCCAGGTGTGATAGACTATGGAAGCATCAATTACACCACATCTGTCCGAAGAACGGACCAATCACAGCTCATGACAATGAGCCCACCCCCTCCCTATATATATATGTGGTGTAATTGATGTCTGTGATCCCTGAAAACAGCAATCTTGTTCTCTTACCCATGAAGACTTTCCTTCAGCACCTGTTCTGCGCTGCTTCAATTCACAAACGAACTGTCAAGATAGATGTTGCCGAACGCAGTGCAGTTAAAATCCGTTGTGCGCACTTCACCTCACTGCACGCGTCACACGTATCAGGAGTCCTGAATGTATTGGTGAAATCTCTTGTCAAGGGGCAACCCGTTATATGTAGTATGGGAGTTCCACCCACAGGTGTTGGATTAGATTTGGGGGATGTACAGCAAGGCTGACGCAAGTTGTCTGATTTATTTCTCTCTCAGGGACGAAAATGTGCCTTTTGGGTGTGTATTTCACCCACACCCGGAATGAGTTGATCTTTTGGGTCTGGCTGGTGAAGGGTTAAATTTATACGCACTCGGGCTTCTGCAGGAGGTTCTAAACACTATCAAGAGCACTAGAGCGCCATCAGCGCACTCACTGCATGGCCTTAAATGGTGTCTTTGAGGAACGGTGTACTCGTAAAGGAGTTATTCTTTTTTAAGCAGTTTTGCTTTTTACAAAGCTTAATGAACAATGGGAGAGCGTTTTCTGTTATTAAAGTTTACCTGGCTGCTATTTTGGTGTGTCATGTAAGCTTCAAAAGAGTCTCAGTTGGACGGCACCCTCTTATATGCCATTTTTTGAAGGGGGTGAAGCTTTTGAGATGAGTATTTAAGTATCTGGTTCCATCATGGGACTTGTCCGTGGTTCTGAATGCTTTTACTGGGGTCCCATTTGAATCTCTGGAGAGTGCTGATATTAAGTTCCTATCTTTAAACAGTCTTACTACTTGCCTTAGTCTCAGCTAAGCTAGTGTGTGAGTTACATGCTTTGTCGGTCCATGGGGCATGTCTGGATGACAGCAAGGTTACTTTGCTGCATAACCAGGCTTTCATTCCCAAAGTCAGTGATTCAGATTATATATTTTAACTTCTCTGCTTTGGAGTTGCGTTTCTTTTACCCCCTCCTTTTCTTCTTCAGAGGAGTGGAAATTGCACACTTTGCATTACACTATTATGTAAACGGGACACGATCATTCAGGAATAATGATCAGTAATTAATTTCATGGGCCACTCAATGTAAGGGTAAGCCGATCTCTTCACAGTGCCTTTCCCATCGGATGGTGGAGGTGATTGAATTGGCCTATAGATCTATGGGTCTTCATTTCGCATCAGTCTTAAAGGCTCATTCAACAAGGGGTATGGCTACCATGTGGGCATTGTTCAAGCTGGGTTTTCCCTCATACATTTATCAGATTTTAACATCTGCATGTCACTACACCTCCTATGGCTCATGTAGTTCTCAATGTTGGCTCTTTGGAGAAGTGAAAGGTTATCTTTAGTTCTTGCCAAGTCAAGTGACCTTTATTTATATAGCACTTTAAACAAAATACATTGCGTCAAAGCAACTGAACAACATTCATTAGGAAAACAGTGTGTCAATAATGAAAAATGATAGTTAAAGGCAGTTCATCATTGAATTCAGTGATGTCATCTCTGTTCAGTTTAAATAGTGTCTGTGCATTTATTTGCAATCAAATCAACGATATCGGTGTAGATGAAGTGACACCAACTAAGCAAGCCAGAGGGGATGGCGGCAAGGAACCAAAACTCCATTGGTGACAGAATGGAGGAAAAAATCTTTGAGAAACCAGGCTCAGTTGGGGGGCCAGTTCTCCTCTGACCAGACGAAACTAGCAATTTAATTCCAGGCTGCAGCAAATTCAGATTATGAAGAAGAATCATCTGTTTCCTATGGTCTTGTCCTGGTGGTCGTCTGAGACAAGGTCTTTACAGGGGATCTGTATCTGGGGCTTGGTTGTCCTGGACTCAACTGTCTTTCAGGGATGTAGAGGTCCTTTTTAGGTGCCGATCCACCATCTGGTGTGGATACGTACTGGATCCGGGCGACTGCAGTGACCCTCTGATCTGGATACAGACTGGATCTGGTGGCTACGGTGACCTCGGAATAAGAGAGAAACAGACTAATATTAGCGTAGATGCCATTCTTCTAATGATGTAGCAAGTACATCGGGTGTTATGGGAAGTGTTCCCGGTTCCGGTTTACCTAATTAATGCAGCCTAAAAATCCTTTAACGGATTTGGATATTAGAAGCATATCAGTATGTTATGTGTAAGCCAGGTTAAAGAGATGGGTCTTTAATCTAGATTTAAACTGCAAGAGTGTGTCTGCCTCCCGAAAAATGTTAGGTAGGTTATTCCAGAGTTAAGACACCAGACAGGAAAAGGATCTGCCGCCCGCAGTTGATTTTGATATTCTAGGTATTATCAAATTGCCTGAGTTTTGAGAACGTAGCAGACGTAGAGGATTATAATGTAAAAGAAGCTCATTCAAATACTGAGGTGCTAAACCATTCAGGGCTTTATAAGTAATAAGCAATATTTTAAAATCTATACGATGTTTGATAGGGGAGCCAGTGCAGTGTTGACAGGACTGGGCTAATATGGTCATACTTCCTGGTTCTAGTAAGAACTCTTGCTGATTGCGATCAAATAGCACACCTAGGTTCCTAACAGATGACGAAGAATTGACAGAGCAACCATCGAGTCTTAGACAGTGTTCTAGGTTATTATTACATGCAGAGTTTTGACTATAATTAACACCTCTGTTTTTTCAGAATTTAGCAGTAAGAAATTACTCATCATCCAGTTTTTTATATCGACTATGCATTCCATTAGTGTTTCAAATTGGTGTGTTTCACTGAGCTGCGAAGAAATATATAGCAGAGTATCATCAGCATAACAGTGAAAGCTAACACCATGTTTTCTGATGATATAGAGAGTAGCGGCCCTTGTACTGAGCCTTGAGGTACTCCATACTGCACTTGTCATCGATATGATATATCTTCATTCACTGCTACGAACTGATGGCGGTCATATAAGTACGATTTAAACTGTGCTAATGCACTTCCATTAATGCCAAGTGTATGTCTATGCAAAAAAATGTTGTGGTCAATTGTGTCAAACGCAGCACTAAGATCCAATAAAACCAATAGAGAGATACAACCACGATCAGATGATAAGAGCAGATCATTTGTAACTCCAAGGAGAGCAGTACTATTATACGGTCTAAATCCTGACTGGAAATCCTCACATATACCATTTTTCTCTAAGAAGGAATATAATTGTGAGGATACCATCTTTTCGTTAATTTAGCCACTATATTGAATAAATACCTGGGGTTATGTCTGTTTTCTTCTAAACGAGAAGAAAAGTAATCGGATCTAGCGGTTTTGAATGCTTTTCAATAGGATAGGTTACTTTCCCGCCAAGCAATGCGAAATACCTCTAGTTTTGTTTTCCTCTAGCTGCGCTCCATTTTTCGGGCTGCTCTCTTTAGGGTGCGAGTATGCTCATTATACCATGGTGTCATACTGGTTTCTTTAACCTTCCTTAAGCATAAAGGAGCAACTGTATTTAAAGTGCTAGAAAAGAGAGAGTCCATAGTTTTTGTTACATCATCAAGTTGTTCTGAGGTTTTGGATATGCTAAGGAATTTGGATACATCAGGAAGATAGCTTAAAAAGCAGTCTTTAGTGGTAGAAGTGATGGTTCTTCCATACAATTTTGCCTATATGAAGTTTGCACAGAACTAAATAATGATCTGAGATATCATTACTTGGCTGCATAATTTCAACACTATCAACATCAATTCCATGTGACAGTATTAAATCTAGAGTATGATTTCGACAATGAGTAGGTCCTGAAACGTGTTGTCTAACCCCAATAGAGTTCAGAATGTCTATAAATTCTGATCCCAATGCATCTTTTTCACATCAACATGGATATTAAAATCACCAAATATTAAAACTTTATCTGCAGCCAGAACTAACTTGGATGTAAAATCACCAAACTCTTTAATAAAGTCTCTATGTATAAATTAACATTATTCTATGGATAACGTTATATGAAGCACCATTACTTCAAATGAGTTGCACCCAGGTCTGTTCGGAAGCTTCAGAAAGCATGCATTTCTGGATTTGGCTAGATCATTCCCAAAGTGAGATACTTGCATAACACTGGGGAAGATCATGCTTAGAATGTAATTTTCGAGGATCACAGATATGTATGAGTAGTGGGGGTGGGCTCCTTGTCATGAGCTGTGATTGGTCTGTCCTTCGGACAGACGTGGTATAATTGATGCTTCCATTTTCTATCACGCCTGGGGCGTCTCTCATAGTGAGATACCTCGCTCTGTTCTCAGAGAACTGGGGTTATGCAAGTAACCTAACGTTTTCCTTTGCTAAAGTAAGGAATATGCCGACCTCATACTGCTCATACCTCATACTGCCATCCTCCCAAATCTTCTTCCGTGTACAACAGTGAGCACAAGCTAGATTAAAGCAGTGTGAGTGTTTTTTTTACGGATGGGCGCTTTTTATTTAACTTCTTTTGGACTGATGCATGCAACACCTGCTGAGTGACATTAAACATCTTGAAAGATCAAAGATTTTTTTTTTATATAACTCCGACTGGATTTGTCTGAAAGAACAAAGTAATATGAACCTATGATAACCTGAGGGTGAGTATTTTATGAGCTAATTTTTATTTAATTCTACACTGAAGTGTTTGCTCCAAACTGAGATCTGTAATGGATGCTCTGTTTCTAACTGCGCACGGTTGAGTCCTGATGAAAGCTGTTGTTAATAACTCAGTTCATAGTTCAGCAGATGGTGCAAAGACGTTCTGCTGTGTTTTCTTTTGAATCAAAGCGTTATACAGAGAAATTGATGCTGGTGTGTCAGTGTGACTCAGGCCGATGGTAAATGTTCCCTGTAATGAAGCTCTAGTTCTGTGTGTGCTGAGGGCTGTGCTTCTGCCTAATACTGTAGAGGATGCTGTGTCACTGTGTGTGTGTGTGTGTGTTTAGGTTTTGTAGCAGACTCAAACTGGGTTGGCATCTGTCATAAGCCACAATAGTTAAACCATCAGCAGGCGAAGCACTACACATGTGCATGCACATGCACACACACACACACACACAGCATATCATAAGGAGAATTGTTCTCCCCTCCCCCCGCACAACACACCTGCTGTGACATAAATCAGAGCAAGAGAGGAGGAGGAAGCCAATGGAGCGAGTTATGAAGGGAGAGAGAAAGTGAACTGGAAGGTTGAGAACAAACTCCTCTCATGTGGCTGTGAGCTGCTTATTATGCCAGATGTCAGACACCTAGATAGTGTAGACACACACACACACACCCATCAGACTTCCCGTAAAACCTCCATTACAGACCCACCTCAAGACTACATACACTAGATTACCCATAATCCCCTGAACGCTAATCACAGCCTCCGACACCTGCAGCCTGAAGCACATGACATGTTTAATGCAGGACGATTTGCATATTTATTATGGTTTTGAGTATATGTATATATCAAGGATTTCCATTTTAAATGACCGGAATGAAGATTACATAATCTTTATATTTCAGAAGGCTTCGTGCGCAGTGTAGTGTACTCCTCTGTAGCTTCTATCAAATGACGACTGACAGATGAAGAAGCACAGATGATGCACTGAATTATATTTGCCTTTGTATCGCGTCAGCATCTTATACTGGAGCTTTAGTAATTGATTTTCTCTGATGGTGAGCGTGTTTCTTTGTGCTGTTTGCTTTGAGCTTGTGGTCGTTGTGACCCAAAAGTGCCAGTGTGGCGCGTGCAGAACATCAATATCAGGCTGTGCTGGCTCGTTAGGGCCACCGTGACATTCTGTCATTGTCACTGAGAGCTAATTATAAACAGCAGCTTCATGTGCTGTAGTCTGCAGCTCCTGACCCACTCGCATCTAAAAACTCTTTCCTGTTTCTCCTCTACCTTTTGCTTTTCCTTTTCCTTATCCTTTTCCTTTCATCTATGTTCCTTCTCCTTTCTTATTTTGTTTTCCATTTTCTTTTCATTCTGTCTTCCTTACATTCCCCTTTTTTATTCTATCCTTTTTCTTTAATTATTTTTCATTCTTTAGCCTTATTGCTGATATCCTGTTCTCCCTTATTTTCTTTTCTTCCATTTTTTTCCTATCATATTCTTTTCTTTTACCTTCATTTTCTCCCTTTCCTATCCTCTTCCTGTATTTTCTGTCCTTCCTGTATTTTCCTCATTTACTTCCCTTTTCTTCTTCCTTATCCTATGATTTTCTCTTCATTCTGGTTTCCTGTTCCTTTTTTCTTCTCCTGACCTTTTCCTTTCATCATTTTTTTATTTTTGTTTTCTTTTGTTTCCATTTTGCTGTCATTCTCTCCTTTGTTTTCTTTATCTTTTTCTTAATTTATTTCCTCCATTGTTTTCTCATTTCTTTTTCCTCATCCTTCCATTTTTCTTTTCATTTTATTATCGTCTTTTCATTTTCATTATCCTTTCATCATCTCTTTTCCTTTTCTATTTCTCTTCCTCTCTTCCTTCTTCCTTTTTCGTCAATTTATTTTTATTTTTATTTTCCCTACCCTTTCTTCCTGTTTTCCTTTTATTTTTAATTCCCTTTTCCTTATTCTTCCATTTTCCTTTTTCCAAGAATTTCTGTCTAACCCTTTCCTTATTTGTTTTCCTCATTTCATTTTTCCTCATTTTATTGGTTTTCCCTTTCCCTTTTCCTCTTCTCTCATTCTTTCTTCCTCTTTCTCTGTTGCAGGGCTCAGATGGGAAAAGAGGAAGTTCTCCTGCATTTTCAGTAAGTCTCTCAGTCCCAGTCATGTGAGAATTGAAAAGAGACACAAATGATGCTTTTTGAGGCGCTTGGTTCAGTTACATCGGCACTCCTCTCTTTGGAAATACATGGTGTGGTTTCCAGAAAAGCACAGGCTTAGCCCACACAAGACTTCATCATTTTCTATGATAATCTCAAATTAATCTTAGATTATGAGAAATTAATATGAAGGAGTAATGTATAATATAAAAGGCGGTGTTTAACCACATCTGTTTTGGAAACACTCTTTCTTGTTTCACAGCTATGAAAAGATTAGCATTTAAATCAACATATAGATGAGGCGGCATTTCTTTTTTGTGTGTGTCTAGGACTCTGTTTATCTCTTAATAGCGTTAGTGTGTGGGTATCAAAATCTGCGCTGGGGTTTGGTGGCAGACGAGGAGGTTCAGTCCAAGCCATTGAGCGAGAACTCCTCTCTGATCAGAATACAAAGATGCCCTTGGCAGCACACCCCTCTTTGTCTGTGCTGAAAAGAGCAGGATATTTCTGCATCCTTTCCCCAGCGAGACAGAAAATAGACTGCGATTATTGGTCCAGGCCCTGGATTATGCACTCTCACATTAGGGATATTCTTAGAGTCATTTAGACTCAAGAGTCATTAAATACAGTTTGAAGACACACAGTATGTCTCGTTATACTATTCAGAGATTTGCGATTTGCTCTCGGGAGACGATGAATTTAAATGCGCTGTTCATTGCTTGCTGAGGCCAGCGTTATTGTGCATCGGGTGCAAAATAAGACCTGAATAAATTCATAACAAATGGTGTATGAATGTAATGTTTCTCATTTATAGACTCCTGAAAAGAAGCACTCTGAATCATCACGGGGCAGGAAGAGGAAAGCTGACATCCAGTCAGAGAGCAGTCAGGGTAAACCATTCTCTCTCTCTCTCTCTCTCTCTCTCTCTCTCTCTCTCTCTCTCTCTCTCTCTCTCTGTTTTCTAGTATGTTCTTTACGTTTAGCTTAATATGCTTTATCATACATCTTTTTTTATTATTTTCTCTCATAGGGAAGTCCGTCATTCGGGGACCCAAAATTAGTGATTATTTTGATGTGAGTATCTGTCAGTAATTTGTGGGGAAGCTAATGAAAGCAGATGATAAATTATTGGCATTGGCTCAATGAAAGCGTAACTGATATGTAGTGTTTTGCAGCTTGGATGATGTTGTTTTAAAAACACGAAATCATATTTGCAGCACACTTAACAACCTTTTCAAGCAAAACAGAAAATGATGTAGGGTGGACTTCATTTCTTAAGTGACGTAATTGGATAGTGAAGAGTAGTATTTTTATAATAAATGTTAAATATGAATACAATTAATGTTATATTCTGGTAACATCAAAGTCATTTCGGAAGTGGTGAAAGATTTTACATTGATCAAAGACACTTCTGATGATAAAGCTAATGAGTCAGACACAATAAGGATTTTTTTTTATTTTATTCACAAATTTACATGAATTGAAAATGGATCGGTGTGATTCAAATTTGAACCAGTTTTGCTATATCAGGACGATGCTCAAACTGAACCAAGTTTTAAGTGTGGCGTTTTTATAATTCTCTCCACATTAAGCTAGGAAAGCAGAAAGTGTTTTAACATTACGCCATCACCTTTGAAAACTATAATGACATTTGTCATCTAGTCACCCTCATGTCATTCCAAACTCAAATGGTTTTTCTTCACTCGGAGTGAAAAAAGTTGCTTTTCCATGCAATGACAGCATTATCAGTAGCTGTCAAACTCCAAGAAGCACAGTCTGTGTGGTGTTCAGTGGAGTTGTGTCTAGAGCTGCTTACATTAAAAGCACGTGATTTGTTTATTTCCCTCTATCTGTAGTTTCAGGCTGGTAATGGGTCCAGTCCAGTTAGAGGTCTTCCACCAGTCATCCGCTCACCCCAGAACTCACATTCCCACTCTGCACCGGGATCCAGCGTACGTCACACACTCCTTCATACCCTGCTTACACCTGCTGCTGTTAAGAGATGCGTCTCTGGTGAACACTTGTGATCAGATTCTCTGATTTCACCACTCCATGCTTATTGTTATGAGCAGATTCTAAAGTATTTTAGTGCAGTATCTGTATTAACAGAACTTCGAATGTGTGATGCTTCATGTCAGGGTGCTCTTAATGCTAATTAGGGGAAAATACATGTATTTGTGCAGGAAATGTTTGATAGAGGTCTTTCATGTGTGGAACCCTCTGTCTGGGCAAACCTTAGGATGCTATTGTGAACACATCTGAAAAATAAGGGATGCTAGTCTTTGATAAACTTCACAGACTTCACTTAACGTGCACATGAGTGTCTAAAAGACAGAACACGGTAGAATAGGAGCATAATAAATAGTAACTGGAATAAAATATATATTTTGCTAAATTATTTAGCATCCACAAGGTGTCTTCCACCAACTTCACTGTAAACTGTTATATTACTAATACAGTGTGTTGCAGCAGTATTGACAGACTTTATTTATTTACAGAGAGAGAGAGAGACATACTCCGTAATCTACTGTTTAATAAAAAAGGGAAAAAAACAAGTTTGTTGTTTTAACCCGCTGTACTGGAAACATACTGAACCTTCACATTAAAAGCAAGTTGATTGTTGAAAATTTTAGTGTAACATTACACCACCATTATACCGTATGTGCAGCAGGATTTAAAGTGTCAATGTTAATTAATTGTAAAGGCTCCACTACACTAAGTATTAGTGTAGTGGAGAGAAACAGAGGCTACTACACACACTAGATTAACTGTGACAAATGAACCAAACAGCGACCCTTTATTTCCACCAAATAAATGCCCCAAGTGGATTGTGTGGGAGCATTTTGGGTACATCATGGTGTCATTTAAATATTGCCTTAAAAAACTGCTGCTAAAGAGCGAAAAATCACAAGGGATAATACATGGCTAGCTGTGCACTGAACAATTTTAAAAACCAAAATCACTTGATGCTTGTTGGCTTCTCATTCTGTCCGCTTCAGACCAGATGAAGTAGTGCACAGAGATCACACTTACTTGAATTAATTTATTACATTGATCGATCAAGAGCGAGAGAGAGAGGTGACAGTTTCTTGTTTTTTTTTTCACCGTTTCCAAGTTTTCCAAGGACTTTTGGTTGTCTCTATTATTATTATTATTATTATTATTATTATTATTATTTTGTGCCGTGTTCTATTATTGGTTACGGTGTTCTTTCTGGTTCAAAAGGCAGCAATAAATAACACTTTAAAATCTAAAGACTGTTCATGTGAATTTATATACTAGTAATGTTTTGAAATGAATAAATGCATAATAATTGTAATAATCGAGCAACCATGATTATTCCTCATACTATAATCATACTAACTAATCTATAATCGTTGCATCCCTACTGCAATGGTACTATGACATTACAGTACAGTCTAATGTTGTACAATGTTGTGTTTCAGACCCGGCAGAGCAGCTCGTCCCCCACTAGTCTGTGTTTTGTGGACTCTATGATTTCTACGAGACCGATGGCGGTCAAGAGTGTTCAGGTAGGACTTACTGTCAAATAACAAGAATCTCATTGCCAGTCGTTTTAGAACAATTAATAATTTAAGTGGATTTTTGTAGTTAGCATAATACTCTTCTTAGTAAACAAGTCTGCTAACTTTTGAAAAGTGGATTTTTTTTTTTTTTTTTTTTTTTTATTTAGCCTTTTTTTATGGCTGTCATAAATTACTTTGAGTTGAAATGTGCCTGGGATAATGATAAAACAATAAAATGTACCAATTTAAGGCATTTGGAAAGAAGCACAAATAAGTTAATGCATGGTAAAAGGTTTTCATGACTATTGTCATTTAATTTTCATATAACAAAAAAAAAGTGAAATCCGTTTTGATCACAAATGAAGTCCTGTAACATAAAATGACTATTTGAAGAATATCTATCATAAGTTGTTGAATTTGTCGTGTGTTTGTCCTGTAGACTGACCTGACTGTGGTAAAGCTGGCCACCATAGAGAGCAATAAAAACCTGGACCTGGAGAAGAAGGAGGGCAGGATAGACGATCTTCTGCGGGTGAGAGGAGATTATTCATTTAATTAATAAGAATGATTCCAAAACAAATTTGCTGTAAACTCTTTTGATTTGAAATCATCCGTGTCCTGCAAATTTTAAGTGCATCAGATTTGGTGTAATCCTAACTTTGAAAATAAACGTTATATAAATATGTACTTTTTCTTCCTCTTTGGTGCAGGCAAACTGTGATCTTAGGAGACAAATAGATGAGCAGCAAAAGCTTCTAGAAAAGTACAAGGAACGTTTAAACAAGTGCATCACCATGAGCAAAAAACTTCTGATTGAGAAGGTGAAGCATCCTGGTGATATTCCAGAAACCTTTTGAATGTGAAAATACCCAGTGCTCATCTGTAAATGTTCACGGTTGCGGTGTAATGCCATCATTATAGTTTCAACAGTAAACTGAATGAGATTGTTCTGAAGCTGTGTGTGTTTGTCCAGAGCACACAGGAGAAGCAGGCATGTCGGGAGAAGAGCATGCAGGATCGACTGCGTTTGGGTCATTTCACCTCTGTGAGACACGGAGCCTCGTTTACAGAGCAGTGGACAGACGGCTACGCCTTCCAGAACCTCGTCAAGTAAGACGCTTAATGAAGATTGACAGCACAAGCCCAAAGTAGACTTCTGTATTTGCACATGCAGTCCTCTCTAGCTTTATAAAAGCAGACACTACTATGCATGTGTGAACACTTTACGATACCTTGGACTAAAGTCCCTCAACAATTGTCAGTTTTCAAGGCAAGGCAAGTTTATTTATATAGCACATTTCATACACAATGGTAATTCAAAGTGCTTTACATAAAAGAAAGTAAAATAATCATGAAGAAAAAATATTAACAAAAATAAAACAAGCAATTTTAAAACTTTTAAAATGATTAAAACATTTAAAAACAGTTAGGAAATGATTTTACATAAAAAAATAAAATAAAATAAAACAGTAAAAAAATTGTGCAATCAGTTCGGACATTGCACAGTGCTCATTCAATAAATGCACAGCCAAAAAGATGCGTTTTGAGTCTAGATTTAAATGTTACTAGTGTTTTAGCACATCTGATCTCTTCTGGAAGCTGATTCCAACTGTGGGCAGCACAGTAACTATGCACTTGCTTATTTCACTCAGATTATCTATAGTAGGTTTCTTGTTTATTTACTTGTATCAAATTAAAGGTCATAAAAAGTCTTAAATTGTAGAAGAAAGTCTTAATTATGATTTCAGGAGGTCTTAAAATTGGATATGGACCAGAATTGCCACACATATTAATGTGATGATTAAACTTTAAAGGGATTTGATTTCATTAAATGCACATCAAAGTCAGCTGCTGCTGCTTTGTGTTCTGCTGTTACTGTGGAAACGGTTCTATTTGTGCAGTTCCGAAAGCGCCTCCTGCTGGCAGAGAATGAATGTGTAGTTTCTATAAGCCTGTTGTTGTGAGTAGGGTATTCCTGCAATAGCAGACTGCATTCCTATAGGTTTTTTTTTTTTTTTTTTTTTTTTTTTTTGTATGCATGTATCAGCGGCTCACATACTTTTTTTTAAAGCACTTGTTGCTATTCAATTCTGTGTATTATTATTTTTAAGGAATTATGTAGTTGTTTAATTGTTTAAATGTAATATTTAACCTAATATATTTCTATATAAATTCATGTTGTAAATTCAGTTTTAATGGAAAGAAAGACTTGTGAATGTGCGAGACTTCAGTTTATTAGCTTGTGATGTGTGACCAGTTTAAAATGCAGTAAAATGTAAAACAATTGCAGTACAAATTAGTGTGATTTATTAGTACTTTGTAAAATAATTTGAATACGCATACTAATAAACAACATCTAGCATCACAGTGAACTGTTTTGCACAGCTGATTAGGCTAAATTGTGATTGCTGACACCCCCTTGAACACTCAAGTTCACAGCAGCTCTTACAATAGGGTCCTAGAAACGCAGTCTAATTTCATTTGCGCAGGTCTTAAAAAGTCTTAATTTTGAGCTTAAAAGTCCTGCAGCAGCCCTGATTACAGGTTACAGATTTGCCTGTATGAACTGTTTCTCATTGCCTGTTTTTATGCAGACAGCAGGAATGGATCATTCAACAACGTGAAGAAATCGAGAGACAGAGGAAACTGTTAGCTAAGAGAAAGCCATCATCAGCCAGCAGCTCACAGTCGCCCAGCACCATCTCTGAGCCCAAACCACGCAAGACCAAGGCTGTGAACGGCGCCGAGAACGACCCTTTCCTCAAACCAAGCCTCCCTCAGCTGTGAGTGCTGCTGAAAACTGCAGCGAAATCACTAACATTCACAAATAACTGCCTTGAAAATCCTTTAGAAGATCTTTGAGCTGGAAGTCAAAGTTTTTTAATACTCTCTTGAATGACATGTTTCTGATGAATTGCAGGACTTGATTTATTAGGTTCATTTAGATGATGTTTTTTTTTTTTCTGCTTCATCACAAGTCTCTAAGAAACCAGTGTGGAGAAATTGCATCAGCTTCTTCCAAATTGTGATTGTTTTGCACTCTTCGACAGTCAGATCTTCCTAGCCCATTACATGTGTTGAGGTTTTTTAACCCTGTTCCTCTGATGCTCCTGCAGGCTAACTTTAGCTGAGTACCATGAGCAGGAGGAGATTCTCAAACTGAGACTCGGCAATCTTAAAAAGGTCAGTGGCTCCTGTATGATTTAGATCAGAACATAAAAAAATATATATAATAATAATAATGTCTGTCTTTGTTTCTACAGAAGTACTCCAAAGAGTAGCATATACTTTTGTAACATTGTCAATGTCTTTACTGTTACTTTTGATCGATTAAATGTGTCTTTGCTTATTAAAAGTATTATTTCTTTAAAAAACAGCATTACTTTTCAAAAAAGCAGAAGTGGCAGAATACACCACAATATGATTTTACATATGTATGTTTTTGTTTCTTAATGTGTTTGTGCCTTTGTAGGAGGAGGCAGAGATTCAGGCTGAGCTGGAGAGGCTGGAGAGGGTGCGAAATCTTCACATCCGAGAGCTGAAACGAATAAACAATGAAGACAGTTCACAGTATGTACCCACACTACGATCAGCCTATGATCTTTTTCATTTCATTTTGTCATCTTTACTAGACATTGACTCCTCATATTAACAGCACTGCCATGAGTTTACTGACTGTAAAGGGTCCACATTCAACACATTTGTGACCCTGGAGCACAAAAGCAGTCATAAGTAGCACTGGTATATTTGTAGCAATAGGCAAAAATACATTGTATGGGTCGAAATTAAAGATTTTTCTTTTATGCCAAAAATCAAGATATTAAGTAAAGATCATGTTCCATGAAGATAACAAGTAAATTTCCCACCATAAATAGAACAACTTATTTGTTGATTAGTAATACGCCTTGCTAAGTACTTAATTTGGACAACTTTAAAGGTCCTATGACATGAACATTTTACTTTCTGAGGTTTTTTAACATTAATATGAGTTCCCCTAGCCTGTATATGGTCCCCAAGTTTCTAGAAATTTGAATCGGTGTAAATTGAGATTTTTCTATCTTTCTCTGCCTTTGAGAAAATGGAAGCTCAACCGGGCTGATCTTGAATCTCCTCGTTGTGACGTTGTAACGAGAATTGTTACCTCCCCTTTCTCTGCTTTGCCCGCCCAAATATTTACATACAGTTCATTAATGCCTGATCTGTGATCAGTGATTTCTGATGTGTAGCTAATCATTCAAGTTCACACAGACTTTCTTTCTAAATCGTTTAATACTGTTTATGCATCAGTGAATCAAGCCAGTGACTAAACGATCAACTTCACGTTGTTTCTCTTAGTAGCATGAAACAAATCTGTTATTTAAATTGTGATTTAACTACAGAGAGCGATCAAAGAAAGCTCGCTTTTTTCCGGAGCTGTTACACATCGCGAGTATATCTGCACACTTGCCCAAACTGCCGTTACAATGAATGATGCTGTTATGCTGCACAACGGAGCTCTTACTGTGTTCATGTGTTTGCTGTTAGCTGTGGTGAAAGCATTTTGTGAGATTAAACGTGTTGCAATAATGACGAGATCACTGCATCCACGCGATAAACAGACTCTGTCTACTCAATGCTCATCACTGCAGCCTTTCATGTGATGGGGAAAAGATCGAAAAAATAATTATATAATCAACACTTCCACGATTCGTTAATCTCGACAGCTGTAATAGTAATATATATTGTGACGAGTCAGCTGCCTCCTCCCTGATTGTCACCGGCACCCCGTCCTAAATCGCCGCCCTTCACCAGGCTCCCGACTGGAGTGGGTGTGTGAGAGGAGGGGCGCTGGACGAGTCAGGGCTGGCGGCGTGTGATGGGGCACACCTGAAGGGAATGGAGCCTCATCACCGCCGCTGTTTAAAAGCCCAACGCGCCTCTCCTCGAGAGACCGGTCTCTTCCCCGTGCATGCACGCTGGTGTCCTCGTGGGTCCAGGAAGGGTGCGTTGAGGGACTCCCGCGCCACAAGAGACGTGAGCTGCCGGACCCACTATCCGGAAGAGAACCGCACCCGTTTACACGGCCGACGGGCCAGGATGCCGGGCTGTCCATCCCCTGCCAGCGCCGCGGCCAACGAGAGTGATGCGGCCGCTAGAGGAAGCCGCCGCCCCTCGCGCCCCGGACCGAAGAGGGGAGCGCGTGCGGCCACCGGACTCCGCCCCTTACCTGGACCCTTCCTCAATGAACACTGCCCAACCCACACGAACCCTGCAGCACGACGAGGACACCAGATTCCCTGTTTATTTTGGACACCCTTCCCCTTTGGCCACTTTTATCCCATGTTTTATTTGAGTTTTGTTAATAAAAGCCTCTCCGAGGCCTGACGCCACGCCCACTGTGTCTGTCTTGTGCTCCTCCCGTGACAATATATATATATTTGAGAGGGGTTTCACATGTAATATGCATTCGAATGCAAAGATGTCAGCCAATCACAACAGTTGTGGTTTACTCTGAGTCTCACAGCAGACGCGCCCCTTCAAACAGAGCATTCAAGCCAGAGGGCTAATGTCAGGATATAAAAATGCTTTTTATTTCTAAATTTTAAATGTAAAAATCATACTAACAATATAAATACACCTAAGGACACATTAAAAAGCGTTTAAAGAAAAGGAAATAAGCCATGTCATGGGACCTTTAAAGGTGATTTTCTCAATATTTAGATGTTTTTTTGCACCCTCAGATTGCAGATTTTCAAATAGTTGTATCTCAGCCAAATATTGTCCTCCTAACAAACCATACATCAATTAAAAGATTATTTACTCAACTTTCAGATGATGTAGAAATCTCATTAAAAAAAAAACTGACCCTTATGAATGGTTTTGTGGTCCAAGTTCACATTTTATAAATTTTTGTTTGTTTCACCAAAACATGAGTTAGTTTTACATGATTATTTTCCACCGACCGTCCCCTTTTCTCCTATTGTTTTCTTCTTTCTCAGATTCAAAGACCATCCCACCCTGAATGAGCGCTACCTGCTGTTACATCTGCTGGGCAGGGGGGGCTTCAGTGAGGTCTACAAGGTACCCTTACCCCTCATTTATAACCCAGCCTGATATAAGCTGACCTTTGAGAAAGAAAAACATCGTTTGATTCATCATTCTGCTCTTCAGGCGTTTGACTTAATTGAGCAGCGCTACACTGCTGTGAAGATTCATCAGCTCAACAAAAACTGGAGAGAGGAAAAGAAAGAAAATTACCACAAGTATGTTCCTCCTCTCTGATGCTATTCAAGGAAATGTTTTTGTTAAATCTGTATAGGGCCCTATGATTTCTGGGATATGGAAAACAAGGACTGAATCCAGGCATGAAAATGCAGGTTCACTGTATAACGCAGAATGTCATAGAATTTGTCAAATTTTGGATGAATAAATCAAAAGTAGGTTAGTACACTTAAAGCAGAACACGATATGGACTAGTGTCTGTGAATATTAAACCGCAAAAAGACTATTTAAGGACCAATCCTGTGTTTTCTGCACGTCTCGTTGTGAAGGAACGGCGCAGACAGAAACGTAAAGGTCTTCACAGCAACCCGTCAAAATAAAAGTCTGGTTTAACTTGAAGAAACTGACAGAAATGTTTTACTTGAGCCAATATAAAGATCTATATTAATATAATATAATAATGCTGTTAAATTGTGTAAATTTCATTACATTTTTTCATTTCATTAAAACAAAAAAAACATGATCCAGGAAAATAAAATGGGAAACTCTGAATTTGAAAAAAAAATCTAATGGAATTTAGGGAAATTATAAAATGGATTTCATAGGGCCCTACATCTGTGGCATGCTGCCCATCACAAGTGAGGAATTAGATTTCAGAGAGATTGCATAAACGGGGGAAAAAAAACTCTAACAGGGTAGATAGACATCATGTGAAATTTGACCGAAAGAGAGAGAAGAAAAAAGCTGTACAATCCGTTCGGTATGTTGTTGTGAACCTTGAAGATGATCATCTGCATGTTAGTGTTGGGCGATATGGTCATTTTTCAAATCGTCATATCGTCAGCCCGTGAGATTGACGATACACGATATTATCGTGCATGGGTGGAGCAAGAGAGAGACTATCTGTACTTATCATATCATAACTATTTGGTGTTTTAAACCGAGCAGGTGCGCGAGAAAGAGAGCCTATGGAATCACCTATAATGGAAAAAATATACTTTCAAACATACTGATAAACTAACGTTAAATATAAAAATACTATATTTAAAACAGCTAGTTCATATATAGTCATACGCTGCTGTAGGGCTGGGTGATATATCGAATATCAGCGATAGTATCGGAATAATTTTGACGACGATGTAAAATTTGAATATATCGGGAATATTGAATATTTCAAATTCAAGCATACTTTCCCAAAAGAACGCGCCGAATGTCCAAAAAAGGAACCTGTAACTGCTGACTGCTCTACGCCCTTCTACTACGAGAGCTTAATGATAGCTGTTGCCAGATAACAAGAGTTTAAATCTCCGAAACAGAGCTCCACTGTTACAAGGATACATTTTCTGCCCGGTGTTTGCTTATTTTAAGCAATCTGGCAACCATGCGCACGTGCTCACTCCTCATTGCGGAAGAGCCGCCGACGATAATCTGAAAACACTAACAAGCTGGAATTGAGCGATCTAATGAAAGCGTCGTTCAGCCGGTCTGTGTTCTGTCGTGAGATCTCAACTGTATTGTTTACATTTGTGATCGCAAAATAAATGCACTTACTCGACCGCTGATGTTTGAATAGAGAAACATAGGCTATGGCCATTTCGAATTACTATTGGGGAATTTCACTGATATGTTTACCAGTTTCCATACTATAGACAGAGAGAATGCAAAAGTCTTTGGTATTCATTTATATATATATATATATATATATATATATATATATATATATATATATATATATAAGAAATAGCTATGTGCTTCAGCAACTAGCTCCCCATCTAAGAGGGTTTTTAATGTCAGTAGGAACATAGTTTCATGCCACAGAGCTTCTCTTAAAACTGCAGACAGTTGACAGACTTGTGTTCTTAGCTTAAAAACTTGTTAAAAAAAGTAAAATAAAATACTTATCCCAGTTGCATAGTTTAAATTGTGAATTGCATGCACTAAAAAGTTGACAGAATGCACTTTCTGTACTTAATTTGCACTGCTTCAGTTACATATAGACCTACATGTATTCATTTAATAAAAAGCAGTAAGTGATCTCTTGGTCTAGATTTTTTTTAACGGCTTAAATTAGCTGTTTAATCTAAATAGTTTTTTTTTTTTTTTTTTTTAATGGGCAAAAGAATATCATGTTTTTTTTGTTATTATTTAAATGCAAATGCAAACATATTGAGATATATATCGAATATCGTAAAAATTTTGACAATATCGAGATATCATTTTTTTTTATATATCACCCAGCCCTACGCTGCTGTCATATCGTGCGTCCTGTGACAAATCTGCCACATCTACGGAAGTCTAAATGTTCTGCAAAATCAGTCAACAATGAAAATCAATAGTACATTTAATTTAAAGTACAACAGTTTAACACTAATATTGGACATAAACGAACATGTTAAATATTAACTATTCAAAAGACATATTTGGAGTAAAGTTTAATTGAACCGCTGCATCAGTCATACAGCGCTCCGGACCGCGTGCCTCATGACGAGACCGACGCACCGCCACAGAAACAAGAATGAGATGCACTCTAACATAACTGTGGCATTACACTCAGTTAGTGAGGACTCGTTTAAAATAGTGCACATATACAAGCTGTTCAGATTACTTGTTAAAGTGCAATGAGATACCTTATATCTGCAGACGATGTATGTCTGTTACTGGATGAAGACGTTGTAACGGCCAAAACTCTGTATTTTGCATGCATCACATTATAGTGTGGTGTGCATAAAATATAGTGCTTCTCATGTAGGGCTGGGACAACGCAAAACGCAAAATTTGCACATCGATTTGTCAGACCCAAAACAAAAATGGCGGCCTCGGAGAGTAGAAGCAACTCGACTCGCTCCTCAGACTTTCAGACGTGCAAGATGACACGCACTCATTCCTCTAAAGCAGTAATTCTCAAAGTGTGGTCCGCGGACCACTAGTGGTCCGCCATCGCCCCCTAGTGGTCCGCGAAACGATGACCTAAACTAGGCAAGTGTTTGGAGCCAGACATTGATGTGTGATAAGCAGCACCACCCGTCTCATTAATATTCACGTTAAGTTTTAGATGGAAATCTCAAAATCTAGAATCCACAGATCTATTAGTTTTGTAATGTACTAGTTTTTGTTTCATGTGTAAAATCCCAGTAATTTCAGTGATATTGGACATTAAGGGGAACATTCTTTTCAGCATTTTATTGTTAGCATAGTTACAACCATAGACTTCCTATACCCACCACCTCAGTTTTAAACTAATGGCTCTTTGGAATGGCATTAAGTGGGACCTAGGCTGTTACAGTATGTTTAATTGCAGTTTTTTTTCCACATGTGCAGTTTGTTGTTCATATTAAGCTGCAACTCATTTCACATTTACTTTTTCAAATTAAAAAAAAATGTATATAATAATTTCTGATCATATTATTGCATTTGTGTTTGAATAATTAGTTTTTTACTTGAAACAGTTGCATAATAAACTTAAATTTAGCTTCCTATTTTGGTGGTTTTTGGGGGCGTGTTAGAGTGGGATTCTGTTAGGTGGTCCTCAGAAAAAAATTGGAAGATAAAGTGGTCCTTGTGCTGAAAAAGTTTGAGAAACACTGCTCTAAAGCAGCGGTTCTCAATTGCAGTCCTCGCGCCCCACTGCTCTGAACATTTTGAACGTTTCTCTTAGCGCTTCAGACATTTGTTCTATTCGAACATAAGTGCCCTGCGAAGTGGTCATCACAGGATATTCAGCCATGATTCCAGTTTGAAGCGAACGTAGCTATATGTTCCAATCAAAGTGCATTGAAGTGTGCAAGACGTGTATTTAAATTGTATTGATTTACAGAGGTATATGATGTCACACTTCAAGGTTTTTATTGAATGTTACCTCTGACTAAGAAAAGCATTATTTTGCACTTGTATAATGTTTTATTTTGGAATTTTAAGATCAATAAACATATATTGCAATGTTAAGGAATTCATGTTTTTTTTCATTCAGATATGTAAATCAACATGTATAAATTGCTATTAGTCAATTAATGGGGAGATAATCGATAATGGAATCGGACTGGAAAAAATAATCGTTAGATTAATCGATGCATCAAAAAAATAATCGCTAGATTAATCGTTTATCCCAGCCCTATTCTCATGTATCAGTCTTTAAAAGAAGGACTACATGAGAACCACTATGGTTAAGTTCGGTCTGCTGCCTTGTCTCTGCTTGTTGTTATTTTGTCTGTACTTTATTTGTAACGCCAAGAAAGAGTTGATCTCTCATGTATGAGAAGGCGGCGTTGTCGTGTAGCAGCCATTAAATGTGTGGGACACCAACTCCTTGTTTCCTATCTCTTTCGTTTCATGGATTTTTTAACGAGTTATCAGTGTCAAAGCATTACAACTTTGACGAATACAGGCTCTAATCCTCTATTGTGGTGTGTGGGGGGGTGTGTGTGTGTGTGTGTGTGTGAGAGTGAAATTCGGTGCTGAAGTGAAATAGCTGGGCAGTTTGATAGCCGAACTATAATTGGCCGTCTAATAAGAATAATAATAGTTATTATTATTATTATAATCTAATACATTAATAGCAGAATGAGCCTATAATATTGTCTTGATTATAGACAGAGAAATCTGCTTATGTCAATATCTCTGACTAACGTCGATACACTATACTATCGTATCGTATCGTATAAAAATGTTAAAAAATAACCTTTTTCATTATGCTGTCATGTTTTGATTGGGTTTTATTGTGTTAGCTGTTTTTTTAAAGATATATTTTTTTTAACCTAGTCAAAATAACCTTACTGCGTCTGTGTCTCATGACGCTGTTCGCCTGGGTCTCCCCACTGTTGGCCATGTTAACCCGTGCCTCTGTTCTCTGCAGACACGCTTGTCGGGAATACCGAATACATAAACAGCTGGATCATCCCAGAATAGTGAAACTGTACGACTACTTCTCCCTGGACACAGACACGTGAGTTAGCTCCAGCCCTGCACAGTTCAGCTTTCAACCGTCCGAACACATCCGTGACATCAGTTTCTGTTTCCCGCAGGTTTTGCACGGTTTTGGAGTACTGTGAAGGAAATGATCTGGATTTCTACTTGAAACAGCACAAGCTGATGTCTGAGAAAGAAGCTCGCTCTATCGTCATGCAGATTGTTAATGCTCTACGATACCTGAACGAGATCAAGCCACCCATAATACACTATGACCTCAAACCCGGTGAACACATTCTCTGCGTTTTACTTCACACACCAGCCTAACACTCAAATACGCAAAGTTGGTATTATTATTTTTGTATATACGCAGGTTATATACAGGTTGGTTTTTAACCTGTATGTGGGTCAAAGACGTTAAGATGTCCGCATCAAAAGAAATGTACAAAAGTGATTTTGTGTCCATAGAAAGCACATTAAATGTAAATAAAATGTCTACGTTTAAGGTTTCAAATAAGTTTTTGGAGAATAAAATGTCAAAATTTGGTTAAAATAATGATACATTGTCATTCAGTGTAACACAATATTTATGCAAAAATTCTAACAACATGCTTATTCTGACGTGTACATATTAAAATATCTAAAAGAATAATGGAGCATACTAAATTTTATTGCGTTTTAAATTCGTAAAAAATTCTTACTGACAAACGGGCAAAACCTAGGATAGTGGCAAATTATAAAAATTTAAAATTACAACTCATTAGTGTTTGGGGTGAAAGTAATTAGTCTTTTAATATGTCATAAATTGATTTTTGTTGTAAATATTCCTGACAAGATTGTTACACTGAATGACATTTTACTGGGTGTCTTCTGTAAATCAGGGGAAAATGTATGATATTTATTTTTTGCTCAGAAAAACAAAAAAAAATTGCAATTACGGTAAATAAAACAGAAAACGTTTTGAAATTTTTTGTGGGGGAAAACTACAACAGTTTAAAGCAGTATTACACTTTTTTTTTTTTTTTTATGGTTAAACACTTTTTCGTCTTTGACCCATGTGCATTTAGATATATATACCACGTGTATACCGTTTAAAACCGTTGAGAAATATATATGCAGTTATTATAATTTATTTCTTTTTAATATAGTAAAAACGACAAATAAAAGTGCCACATTATTCTTCAGAAATAATTTTAATAATCAGATTTTCTGCTTGAAAAACAAAAAACATTGCTTTATATCAGTGCTGAAAACTGTTGCACTGCTTTATATCTTCGTAGAAAATGTAATGATACTTTTTCAGGATTAATTGATATGTAGAACGTTTAACCCTTGTGCGGCCCTCATTTGGGAGTCCACTCAGGGTCTTCATGGTCAAAAGTGACCGGACACCTGAAATGTAACTTTTTTGCCCCCCCCCAGTAAAATCAGTGGAATATATTTTTATTCAATAAAATGTTCTCAAAAAACAAAAGAAAAAATATTAAGGTATTAATTCCTATTTATGCAATAATTTTTCTCATAGAAAATAGTACATAATTTTTTTTTCTAATTTTTCAAAATTATTTTCAAATTAATGTTGTATTTCAGATTAAACCAGAGACTAGGCCTTTCAAATACATTTTTTTGAAGATTTTTTAGCGCCACCTGGTCAGAGCAAAGAAAGAAAAACATGTAAGTGCATGGTGCAACCACTTATTACCAGTATAGGAATTTATAGAGAGGCTTATGAATTCCCTTATTGTTTTTGGACATAATTGCTTACTCATATTAAGTAGTGGACTTGAATATATATTAATACATTCTAAAGAGTACTTTTTGTATATTTTTTATATTTCTTCTGTTATAAATAATGATTTCATGCATTATTTGCATTAAAGTTTTTGCATTATGATTGCAATCAAACCTGAACATATTGTTCAGTGGCACAGAGCTCCTGCAAAAAAATAAAAAATAAGAATCCTCAGAATGGTGCAAAGGACCAAGTCTGAGTTTCTAAGTGCACTGACAAACCCAAGAGGCAGCGCTTGCTTCTCATCGCTGTTTTACAGACAGCAGGTCATAGGTGTGTGTGTGTGTGTGTATGTGATTATTTAGAGTGTCATACCTTCACTGCTGTTAGATTTTCTCTGCATTATGACTGAATTATTGAATGGATTTCACATTCTCAAAACTTTGCTCTGTGTTACAGACACAGTAGTTCATAGGTGTATATGTGTAAGTATGTGTGTGTGTGCATCTGTGTGTGATTGCATGTGTCAATATCACACTCTTGATGTTTTATAGTGTCATCCCTTCACTGCTGTGCACTTTTTTTCAGTTTTGTGATCGATTTGTAGATTGTGTACACACATATTCTCTGAATTGTTGTATTTTTGTCTATTTCCCATTCATTTCCTATGGACGGTCATTTTTGACCGAAGACCCTGAGTGTTACTATTTTTTTACGCCCACTTAGACTGTTCGAATCATGCCCTCAATTTTTTTGTGCGTTCACACCCCAAATGCCATGAAGGTCACCGCATTTCATATCATTCCGATGAAGCTGTGATTTTTAACATTTCAAAACGTAAAATATTCTGGTCAGAAATGACCGAAGACCGCACAAGGGTTTTAAAACAACAGCTTTATATATCTTTCAGAATTTTTTTAATTTTTTAATTTTTTTCACTTTTGATCAGTTTAATACAGCCTTGCTGAATAAAAGTATTGATTTCTTAAAAAAAAAATACTTATATAACTAACCGACCTCAGACTTTTGAATGGTAGGATATGTATTATCCCCCCACCCCTATTATGCATATGTGAAAGATATAAAAAAGATATCCAGTATAGGGGATGTGTATTTATTTGTGTGTGTGGTTGTGTGCAGGGAATATTTTACTGGTAGATGGAAATGCATGCGGAGAGATAAAGATCACAGATTTCGGACTGTCTAAAATCATGGACGATGACAGCTATGGAGTAGATGGGATGGACCTGACCTCACAAGGGGCAGGCACTTACTGGTAACACACACTCAGATCCTCCAACACTTCTGCTTTAGCCTGTTAAAGCATGTAACTCAGTCGTGTCTTGTTTCGGCTGTAAGGTACTTACCCCCCGAGTGTTTTGTGGTGGGTAAAGAGCCTCCAAAGATCTCCAATAAGGTGGACGTCTGGTCTGTGGGTGTCATATTTTTCCAGTGCCTCTATGGAAGAAAGGTGAGGAGCAAATATCTGAACGAATGAGAATGGGAATTTTCCTGATTTTTAGTACGCTGCAGTTATGTTTAACCTCGCAATCTTGATTTGTTTCTCTAGCCATTTGGCCATAACCAGTCCCAGCAGGACATCCTGCAGGAGAACACCATCCTGAAAGCCACAGAGGTTCAGTTCCCTTCCAAACCCGTCGCCAGCAACGAGGCCAAGGTCAGTTCAGATGTGCTTTGAAAAACAGTCCGTATGAAATGTTGTATTGTAATTATGGAGCAGAGTTTGTGTGCTTGACATGACACTGACGCAGGTTCTGCTTCCTCTAAAACAGTAGCACTTCAGTGAATAAAAAGTTGTTGAGGAGGTGAACTGAAACGTTCGTAAATCAAACACTGCTGTACGGTTCATTCATAAAATGCTAAAATATCAAGTTTTCATCGACTAGAACGAATAAAATACTTAAGGGTAAAAACTAGAGGAAAATTATAATACTCAAACAACATAGGATAAGGTTGACTAAACATAAAGGACATTTAACATGGGATTAAATTGAAAAAAGATGACAAAATGAACAGTTTTGTAACAAAAGTAAGATTGTGCTGTTAAGAACGGTTATGTAAACTACAGCGGTGCTAGTGCATTGAATAGTTAGCCAGACTTTCGATAAACAGTTTCACTCAGACTGTCAACATTTCCTAAAAATGATTTGAATTTGACAAACCTTTTCTTCTCCCAGTAAGGAACATTATGCGGAGAAAACCGTATTAATATGGACTGCAGCAGTGCTAATCTGCTCATTGCGTCCTATAATCAGCTATATCATTAAATGAATCTGATTCAGTAAAACTGCTGAGCGTTTCTTTCCTGACACACGTTATTAAATCTGCTCTCTCAGCTTTGCTGTGTCTCCGGACGCTCCTTCATTCTGTCACACATGTCCCCAGCTCCACGTTACAAATCAATGGGGTCTCGTTGCTTTGTGAACTGGGCTTAGCACATATTATTGCTAGTTATTTGTTTGTTGTATTGTGTATAGAATATTAATATTAAAACACAAGTCACTTGTTTAACCACAAACAAAGTTTTCATTGTTAAGAGCGTCACAAGAAATTGCTTAAAACTCAAATTTGGGTATATTTATCTTTACAACCTAATGACATTTATTCTATTTCTGCATGTAAGTGTTATACACGGCAAGTATGTACCTGTCAGACATGTTAGTGACATGACAACATTAAAAAATCATGCCAATCAGGTACCACTCTATGATTGCAAATGATTGTTCATGTTTTTTACGGGAGTTTCTTTTGCTCATCAAGGCTGCATTTATTTGATCAAAAATACAGAAAAAAAATGCACTCTTGCAAAATGTTATTACATTATAAAAAAAAATTAAAATTTTAAATATAATTTATTTCTGTGATGCAAAGCTGAATTTCCATCAGTCATTACTTCAGTCTGAAGAGTCGCATGATCTTTCAGAAATCACTCTAATATACTGATTTATTACTAGAATTATCAATGTGCATCAAATATTTTTTGGGGAAACTGTGATACTTTTTTCAAGATTCTTTGAATAAAACGTTAAAAAGAACAGCATTTATTCAAAATATAAATATTTTCTAACAAAATATACTACAGTTCAGAAGTTTGGGGCCAATACATTTTTTTAATCTTTTTTTTTTTAATGCTTTTATTCAGCAAAGATGTGTTAAATTGATAAGTGATAGCAAAGATTTATAATTGTTTGAAAATATTTATATTAAGTATCGCAGTAAAATATTTGTCAGCACAACTGTTGATGCACATTGATGATTCTAGTAATAAATCAGTATATTAGAGTGATTTCTGAAGGATCATTTGAGTTTCAATAATTATTTTGCATGTTTTCTTAGACACAAACGATTTAGTGCAAACTTTTTTGTGATTTGTAATAAATGGCGTGTCACTGTTTGCTGCAGGCGTTCATCCGCCGGTGTCTGGCCTACAGGAAGGAGGACCGGTTCGATGTGCATCAGCTGGGCAGAGACTCGTACCTGCTGCCTCACATCAGACGGCCCAGTTCCTCAGGAGCCCTGGCTCCTAACTCCAGCTCCTACTGACCGCAGACACAGCCCGGCTGGAGGAGAACAAGCTCCGGGAAGTTTGATGAATTATTGTGCTCTTGCAGAAATGAGATTTGGGTTTACTGAGAAAAAGCATTTGGAAAGAGAATGAAGACAAATAAAGCATGAATATTCAGACACACCCAGAGAATGTCGCGATTATTGAAGAAAAATAAGGCCTTGTGAAGACTGGATAGGGCACTGCTACTGTTAAGTACTTTGAGATGGGACTGTGTTCATTTGGTTTTTCACACGGTTGCCTCCACGTTCAAAGAGGAGCGAGACCTGAAACCACTATCAGTTCCCACGACCTCTGCTGGGTTAAGAGCAACAGCTTTCATTCTTCACTCTGTAGTAATGTCATGTGGTACAGACAACAGTGTTAGCTTTCCTTGCTTTGTTCAACTAGCTACAAGAATGTCATTCTTGCATACAGAGCGGCTGATGTTAAATGCACAAAAGAACCAAATGTAGACGGATGACAATGTACAGAATCATATGCAGGACAGAATAAAAGGAGAATTCATGTATATTTGTTGTACAGGACCTTGATTTCAGATATTAGCTTTCAGCAGATTTATTCTGTACAGAGGTTTAACATTTTGCCCTTTTTTTTCTTCTCCTGTAAATTTGGTTTCCTGGTGTGCTTTTTTGATTTTTGCTGCTTTGTTGCTCTTTTTCAAACCACTGTATAATGTACTTTGGGTATAAATTGTACAGTCCTGTTAAAATAATAATTGCAAATAAATGCCGGGAAGCATCTTTGAGTGTGTTGAATCTGGTTGAAGGTCTGTTGCGCCACCTACTGGCCTTACAAAGTAATGCACACAGTATGCACACGGAATGCAATGCATTTCTCTGAAATCTATATTCATAAATTGTTGTGGGGTAAGCTGAGCCACCTTGTAAACGCCGTCAATTTTAATGTATCATATACAAGTAGTGGGAATGTATTTCTGTGCTTAAGACACATGTTGCATGCAAGTTTCATATATTGCAACTATGTTTATGATGTCAATATTTGCCGGACATGTTGGTGACATGACAACATAAATGAAAAATTAATGATCAGACTTGCACAACTTAGGCTAAAAATGTAACTAAAGATGGGTTGGTTTATGGTACAAAAAAAAAAATACAGATATGAATATAATCAAACACATTACATACAATAAAAATAAATCAATACATGCTTCAAGGTCTAGAAACAAAAAGATCATCATCATCATCTTGACTCTTACACACTATCGTTACTCAATGTCTGCACCCTCAGAATCTCTTCATTTTAGCAGGAGATAAAAAACAAATGTAAATATTTAGGATCTCAGTAACTCAATGATTATATAAAGACTAACAGGAGGTGGAGCAAACACAGACTACTACTGACTGAGGAGCAGACCACTCCTGAACCAGGCTTGTGGAAGTCATGATGCTTTGCAAGGTGCTCTAAATCTTATTTTACATAACCGATTAGGCATGGATAATGATGCAGCAATCATTACGAATAATTGCTGAATGAGTAATCAGTGAAGTATGGTTAACAGCATCATTTAGTAAGGACTGCACAAGACGCTCGTATATGCAGAGGTTAAAGTGTTAGATTACACTGCGCTCTAGCAAACGATTTAGGAAGGAACAAATAAAGGCGAGAACGACAGGGAAACAAAGATTACCAGAAACAGACCAGATCAGATCAGATCAGACCGCTGGAGGGCGCTGCAGACCAGGACTGTGTCTGAAGTACATACTAACTCACGGCCTGCTGCACACTGCGGTACACACTGATGCACACTACCTTTTCTTTACTTTTCTTTTCTTCGTAACAGTAGGCTATGTGCCTGTGCCATTATTCCTCTACAAACATTGTAAACCTTAGCAGTCTTGTCACATGACTTCATATTACCTGTAATCCCACAGACTAGAATCATATTATAGCCTAAACCAACACATCAAGTTAAACGGCAAAAGGAGCACGTCTCTTCATGTAATACATAAATCATTAACACACATACATATAGCTTTAACTTTAAGCCATATATTTACAGCTAAAGCAAAACATCAGCAGATTAATCACTGTGCACTGAGACAATTGTTTTTCATTTAACATTATGTTTCAGTTATGCATTATGTAAACAAAAGGCACTCATTTACATTGGCCTGCACATCGACAGACATTGGCTAAAGACACGCAGGTTCATTTTTTTTGTTGTTGTTGTTGTTGTTGAGTATTTTATTTATTTATTTACATCAGGGATATCTCCTTTTATTTTTTCACAAGTCTGAAAAATGTTTATCTTGAGTATACAAATAAATACCTAAATAGGAACCTAGTAGTACACTCAAAAGAGCAAAAATAATTTAAAAACTGTAAATTGTAAGTGTGATATGATTTGATGTTCACAAAAATGATTTTCTCTAACACTTTTATAAATTAAAAAGTGGACCAATTTAGTTTCAAAGCAGCATTGATTTCAAGTAAAATAATTATCTTATTTTTCGGGGTGCACTTGATAGTCCCAAAGAATCTGTACATTTTAAAAACACCAAGAACCCAACCTGAGACCTGAGACTAACACCACACACTCAAACCCGTTTTAGATGGGCACTGCTTTTCACCCGTACAGCAAAATCAACCACACATATCTAATAATCAAACTAGATTCTGAATAAAGTAAGTATGAATGGGAAGCGTGTTTGTCTGAGATACAGCCAAAGTTTCAGGTGGTAATGCCACATTACTTTGATATGCACCATGATTGACCATGAGGACCATATGCACCATTGCATTTACACAGTACTCAAAAGCACCTCAAAGAAAATAGTGCTACTTATCGTAAAAAAAAAGACATTAACCGTAAAGAGGTTTCACAGCAATCTGTTTTGGTTTGGATGGTCATCTTATGCAATGGCAAAAGTGTGTGAGAGCAAACTGCATTACAGTATATATGGAGTAAGGCAGAGCAGACAGCTGGTTTTCTCAGTCTACTGCACACACCTGAGACGTGTGTGTGTGTGTGTGTGTGTGTGTGTGTGAGGGAATAGAGCCAATCTTATTCTTTCCAATGCAGCTCTAAGTTTAATAATGCTTGTAATTGGATTGGATGGGTGCAGAAGAGCTCTGCTAGGACTGTGAAGATTATGTGAGTAAGTGAGAGCACTACTGGCCGCTTTCACAAGGCTTTTCCTTTTGACATTATGGGAAAATTACACTTAAAGGTGTATCAGTGGAATCTCAAACAGAGAGAGAAGATAAATAAATAACAACAGAGAATTAATTGACGTTACATACACATACCATTAATCATGCAATTCTTTAACTGATGTCCATATATCATTACGGCATCACTGTGAAACCCTGCAAACCTTTACATTTACATTCATGCATTTAGCAGATGCTTTTATCCAAAGGAACAAAGAGGAACAAAGCAATTTGTCAAAGAGCTAACATTATTCAATAGGCCTATACAATGCCTTATTATACAATTAGAATAAGAGGCTTTATTTTTAAAAATGTAAAGCTGTTGTTGTTTTCCATGTCTTCTGCAATGCCAGAAATCACACCGTAGCAGGATGCAGCAGGATCAAACCCAGCTTGAAATGAGAGAGAGAGAAAAAAACTGAACTATACCTTTCTCCTGCATTAACCCAGCCCAGATAAAAGGATGCTAAAAAATTGGCTCCCCACAGGCCGCCTTTGCTCACGAAAGTGAACAAGGTCTGATGGCTTTTATGATAAATATCTTTAAAGAGGTAAATAATGAGCGAACTGGACTGGAAACACTTCACTGCTGCGATCACTCAGTAAAACTCCTGCTCAGGGATATTAATGAGAGAAATGAGGAGTGACAGAGGAGGCTGGGTGTAAGACGGGAGTCTCGTTTCCCTGTCCTCAGGCAAATCACTTTCATTTTCTGCAAAATACTTTCTGAAATCTGCCACAAGAAGCTTTTTGGGTAAATTAATGGTGCGTTTTGTAGTGATTGCATTTCGATTAGAGAGTTGCATTTAATGCTGCAGCTGTGTCTCAACATTATATCCAATGGCTGTGAAATGCACAGATAATCCCTGTGAAATGAGCTGGAACATGGAAATCCAGCCTCTTATGGAGTCTAATGAGTGGTGTGGCCTCTTTGTCAATTACAATGAATGGTGACCTCACCACAGTGCTTGTTCGATGCACTGAAGAAACCCATCTTTTTCCACACAGAAAACCATTATAAGGTAGAGTCCAGCATTTATTATATATTCAAGGAGTAGTTCATTCAGAAATAAAAATTTGCTGCAAAATGTACTCATCCTCAGGCCATCCAAGATGTAAATTAGTTTGTTTCTTCAGGAACAGATTTGGAGAAATGTAGCATTACATCACTTGCTCAGGAATGGATCCACTGCAGTGAATGGGTGCCGTCAGAATGAGACTCCAAACAGCTGTGAAAAACTGCACAATAATCCACAGCACTCCAGTCCGTCAGTCAACATCACGTGAAACGAAAAGCTGCATGTTTGTAAGAAACAAATTCATCATTAATCATCGCTATACTTTCTCCAGTGAAAAAAGTCATCTCGTCTGAATCAGGAGAGAAATATGCACAGATCAAGTAAAATCAGTCCAAAACAGTTCTAAACTTAGGGAATGGACTTTTTCACTAGGGGAAAAGGTTATGTTAAGGATTATGGACTCATATTTTGGCCAGAAGTGACAGATTAAAGTAAAAAAAAAACACACTTTCACTTCACAAGACATTAACTGATGGACTGGAGCGGTGTGGATTACTTGTAGATTATTGTGGTTTTTATCAGCTGTTTGGACTCTCATTCTGATGGCACCCATTCACTTCAGAGCATCCATTGCTGAGCAAGTGATGCAATGCTACGTTTCTCCAAATCTGATGAAGAAACAAACTCAATTACACCTTGGATGGTCTCAGATATATAGATAGAGTCATTTCTGCAGTGCAACTCTTGATCTAGCGTACCGTTCATTGATCATCCCCACAACCATCATCCCCTTCATTTATGCAAACACACAAAATAAACCAAGATTTTTCAAGCTGAGTGTTTATTTCTACTGGTAACAGTGAACAGTGATATTGCACATACAGTACTGCAAGCCAGTTAAAATGCACATTTTGTAGTTAGTACACACTCAGGAATTTCAAGCTAGAGATCATTAGCTTTACATCTAATGTGCAGACTAAAGTAAGCAAAGCGTCCACAAAATATTAGCATAGTTTGTTGATTTAGGAATGTTAAATTGTGTTTGGTCTATATTGAAGAAATTAAACTTAATTACTAATACTACAAATATAGCTGCTAATAAAATACATTCCCCTTTCTGGAGGATCATCGCTGTGACGTCGCTGTGCTTTTCTCTTAACAAAAGCTAAGAGACTTTATTTTAGATTTTTTCTTCCCTTTTTAAAGTTCCTTTTTTGTAATAATTCATGAATACCATTGACTAAATCTCAACTACAGCATTCATTGCACTATGGTTACAAAATGCTTTGTTATATTGATATCTTAGGCTAGACATTCATTTCTTAAACTTAGTTAGATACACTATATGGCCAAAGGCACTGATGTTGGGTCAGGGGGTCTGGAAAAGTAGTTTTTAGTGGGGTTCACGCCAGACTTAGTAAACCATATGTGGACCCTGTTTTGGGCACCACCACTTCTCTAGACGGGTATTATGGTGTAGCATTGAAATGTTTCTTCACTGGAGGTACAGGAATAGCAAAATCCATTCATTAGAATGGGATGTTCACATACTTCTGGCCATATAATGTAGCAGAGTTAGAATTTTTGTTTTATGTCTTTGGTTGATAAATGAATTAAAATCTCTAATGCACTGTTTTAAATAATATAGATTAATACTGTATCTCAAAATACAAATGAAAATACTTGGAGAGAATAATATCTTTACCACTATTCAAACATTTCTTACTGTAAAACTATGTGATAAATGTTTGTCACAAACAATCACAATTTACACAAAGAGTCATAAATTCTAAAAACACAGTACTTGGTACAATGGTACATACTTCAGTTAATCTTCATGACATAACAGCTAAGAAGTTATGCATTTGTGCAATCACATGGACGGTCCAGATGGCTCTTAGATAGTGGTATATTACTGTATATTCTTAAACTTTTTTTTTTTATCAAGAATTCAGATTAGTTCTGGATTTTAAAGGAAATGTTCACAGTTGAAACATTATGCTCTATGTCCCTCAGTCTGAACAAAAATATTGTGTTTAATGCATTTACAGTGGATGTCTATGGGGCAAAGCAAAACAAAAAAGTCAGTCTCAGTTGTTTAATAAAGTGCTTATCTTATGATATTTGAACTGCAGGTTTCTCTATTGTAATTGTGACTGTGACTTTGATACAGTGAGGTATTGCTACTCCAATGCCTTGCCTGTTCAATTTCCACTGAGAAAGCAATACTGTAAGAACAATTTTATTTTATTTGTAGAAAGGGACAGTATTTTTATCACAGACACTGTCATAGAGCTTAATTTGAACTGAACCATGAACATTTCTTAAATGTACAGTTGTGCTCTATAGTATGATATTTCCTGTTGAAATAAAGGGTAACACTCTACAACAAGGTTTCATCACTTAACATGAGTTAATAATTGAATATTGAATAATTGAAAATGGACACTTTTTTTGGATTATTAGAAAATAATGCACACCTAAGGTGGTGATGTAAGGACTGTAAGTTTAACGGCTTCAAGAACAGCAACGCTACCATCTCACTTCTGAGAAAGACATGCAGCTTTTCAGTTTTCAGTGTAAAACTCTAAAACATTCTTCAGTCAATCAGGATCAAGTATTTGACATTGAGTAATGAGCAAAGTATTTGCACTATTTATTAATATAACATATATAATATAACAGATTTATCAATCTTTGTTAACCTTAGTTCATAAATATACAACTGCTCATTGCTAATTCAAGTTAGCTCAGGTCCATTAAATAATTGTAGATGTATTTGTAAATATTAAAAATAACAAAATAAGATTAATATATGCATTAAGTATTTTGGCAATGTCAGTTCATGCCAACAAATGTAGTTAACCAGAAAGGGAACCTTATAAGTGTTACAATAGAAAGAACACAATAAACATGAGACAAGAGAACAGGGGGAAGGGAAGAAGAGAGGACATATAATGTCATAGGAGGAAATCTGATCCTTCATTATGAAATTATAGCTTTAAGAGCTCACCACCTCTGCATTCTGAAATGTCCAGTTTCTTAGTGGAACATTCTAGAACATCAGAGAGGTTCATTATTCTAGAGCACCTCATTGGTCTAATACTCTGGAATGTCCAGCTGATACATTGCTTCAAAACATCTTCTCCATTTCCTATATTTCTACACAATTTACTAACATCTACTGAATATCCAACCCTGTGCACTCTATAAATCCTGGCCCAGTCTTTCTATCTCATCGATCAGGAAGTCAATGTCAGACCTGGTTACAGCCGGATTAGAGACAACCATTCTGAAGAAGTTGACCTTATTGCCTTGAGGCTGGTAGCCCACCATTGTTGTTCCACACTCCATCATCATTGCCTTGATCTTGGGAGCAACCTAGATATAATTCAAAGGACATAAACTTAAGGTTACTGGCTAAATGAAATGACTAAGAAGGAAAGTGTGTGAGTATCTACTTACCTTATGAAGTCGTTGTCTTTTCTCCTCTCCATCTGGCAGAAGCCTCAGGCTTGGAGGAATGTACCAGAAACACACATTAGTGTGTTGGGGCTAAGAAACAGACATAAGGGCATCATTAAAAAGTTATGAAAGAAACCTTGACTCTGAATAGTACTAGTATGTGATTGTTTTCACTCACCTCCCCTTGAAACACCATCTCATATCCTTCCCGGTTCTTTATCTTGTGGTAGAGATACTCAGACAGCTCCAGACATCTGTCAATGTGCTTCTCAAAGCCTATAGTGCCCTGTTAAAGACAACAGATCCATAACATCACATCTGATATTCTACAAACACATCTTTGAGCTGGATTAACATTGATTACAATACAGTAAACATACATCCACCATTCATCCATCCAACTGTTCATCCACCCATTCTTCCCTCCATTCATCTATTATCTATCCAACCAGTCTTCCACCATCCCATCATCTTTCCATTCATTCATCAATCCATCCATGCATCCAACCATTCATTTATACATCCAATTATCCATCCATCATTAATCCATCCATCCACCCCTTCATACATATAGTACAACCATTCATCTTCCACTACTTTATCCATCATCCATTCAACTATTTAACCATCCATCATCCATCTAATTGTCCATCCTTCCATCCATTCAACCATTCATCAATTAATTCATCATCCATCCAGCATTTTGTCCATCTTTTCATCCATCCATCTATCCATCCATCCATCCATTCTTCCTTCCATTCATGCATCCATCCATCAATAATTTCAACAGTTCACCCATCCATCCATCCATCCATCCATCCATCATCCATCCTTCCACCCCTTCACACATACAACCATTCATCTTCCACCCGTTTATCCATAATCCATTCAACTATTCAACCATCTATCATCCATCTAATTGTTCCTATATCCATCTGTTCAACCAGTCATCAAATAATCCTTCATCCATCCAACATTTCATCCATCTATTCGTCCATCCATCCATCCATCCATTCTTCCTTCCATTCATGCATCTATAACTTCATACATAAAACCATTGATCTTCCACCAATTTATTCTTAATTCATTCAAATATTCATCCATCCATCTATTAATCCGTCAACCATCCAACTTTTTGTCTATACATCCTTCCTTCCTTCCTTCCTTCCATCCATCCATCCATCCATCCATTTACCCTTTGCTACTTTTCATTCATTCATTCATCCATCCATCCATGTAAATGTTCATGCATCCGTCTACCCGATGCATTCATCCATCTATCCAATCTGTCCAACTGTTCATTTATCCATCCATCCATCTGATTTGTTTTTCATCACTGCATTAAAACCATGATTTCTGTATCTTGCATTTGATTAATTCACGAGTAGCACATTATCAAGCACTGAGGTTCTGATCTAATGGATGTGCACACACACCTTTGACTTCCACATGAGCCAGAATTTGAAGATGTCTACATGACGGCCACACTGTATGGCCTTGTCCCCTGTGTCATAGGTGACATCATACTGCTTATCCGGCTGAAAGAGATATCCTGCACACATGGAGTTACAGCCCTGAAGAAGACCCTGAAAACACACAGTAAGTGAAGATGATCATAATAACAACATGTCAGCAAGCAGCTCTCTCTCTTTTGATTCTTTGTCTCTCTGCCTCTCTTTTCCTCTTGTTCTCACCCAGCTTTCTTTGCATTCTATTACTGAACTTTAAGCTGTTCTATTAATATTCAGACTAATTATTTTCCCCATTTCTCCTTTTCTCTCTTACCTTCTCTCGGACCAGAATGGCGGAGCACTGTAGTGGAACGCCCATCATCTTGTGTGGGTTCCATGTGACAGAGTTTGCTCTGCAGAGACAACACTGATCAGAACACACTGTTCACACATGTGTAGTTGGTTAAAGAGATAAGAACACAGTAGAGTATGTGTTTAGCAGGTGTATAGCAAGCACTATAACATTTGAAATATGAAGTTTCCCCCACTTTTTGAAAATCATTGTATTTTTGTTTTATGTTGTTTGTAAGCAGTGTGAAGATAACATTTGTAGCCAGCTGTATAAACTAAATAAAAAAACAAATCCACGTTAACTGCAATTGACTCTAGAAAACACATCAAAAACACAAAATATTTAATTTGACATAATTTCAAAAGTGCAGTCTTTAAAAGAGTTTTAAGTGGGTTAAGAAACAGCCACATAAGTGTACACTCTTAAGTACACTTCAAGTGTCTGTTTATCTCATTAATATTATCCGCATGTACAGTTTTCCTAAATTTTAAGAGTTGAAGTACACTACAAGTGGGGTTTCAATACAGTTAAAGGCGCAATATGTAATTTTTCTGCTTTAAAAATAGCAGAAATCACTATATCTATGTTATACAGTATTGTTCAAAATAATAGCAGTACAATGTGACTAACCAGAATAATCAAGGTTTTTAGTATATTTTTTTATTGCTACGTGGCAAACAAGTTACCAGTAGGTTCAGTAGATTCTCAGAAAACAAACAAGACCCAGCATTCATGATATGCACGCTCTTAAGGCTGTGCAATTGGTCAATTAGTTGAAAGGGGTGTGTTCAAAAAAATAGCAGTGTCTACCTTTGACTGTGCAAACTCAAAACTATTTTGTACAAACATTTTTTTTTCTGGGATTTAGCAATCCTGTGAATCACTAAACTAATATTTAGTTGTATGACCACAGTTTTTTAAAACTGCTTGACATCTGTGTGGCATGGAGTCAACCAACTTGTGGCACCTCTCAGCTGTTATTCCACTCCATGATTCTTTAACAACATTCCACAATTCATTCACATTTCTTGGTTTTGCTTCAGAAACAGCATTTTTGATATCACCCCACAAGTTCTCAATTGGATTAAGGTCTGGAGATTGGGCTGGCCACTCCATAACATTAATTTTGTTGGTTTGGAACCAAGACTTTGCCCGTTTACTAGTGTGTTTTGGGTCATTGTCTTGTTGAAACAACCATTTCAAGGGCATGTCCTCTTCAGCATAGGGCAACATGACCTCTACAAGTATTTTAACATATGCAAACTGATCCATGATCCCTGGTATGCGATAAATAGGCCCAACACCATAGTAGGAGAAACATGCCCATATCATGATGCTTGCACCTCCATGCTTCACTGTCTTCACTGTGTACTGTGGCTTGAATTCAGAGTTTGGGGGTCGTCTCACAAACTGCCTGTGGCCCTTGGACCCAAAAAGAACAATTTTACTCTCATCAGTCCACAAAATGTTCCTCCATTTCTCTTTAGGCCAGTTGATGTGTTCTTTGGCAAATTGTAACCTCTTCTGCACATGCCTTTTTTTTAACAGAGGGACTTTGCGGGGGATTCTTGAAAATAGATTAGCTTCACACAGACGTCTTCTAACTGTCACAGTACTTACAGGTAACTCCAGACTGTCTTTGATCATCCTGGAGGTGATCATTGGCTGAGCCTTTGCCATTCTGGTTATTCTTCTATCCATTTTGATGGTTGTCTTCCGTTTTCTTCCACGTCTCTCTGGTTTTGCTCTCCATTTTAAGGCATTGGAGATCATTTTAGCTGAACAGCCTATCATTTTTTGCACCTCTTTATAGGTTTTCCCCTCTCTAATCAACTTTTTAATCAAAGTACGCTGTTCTTCTGAACAATGTCTTGAACGACCCATTTTCCTCAGCTTTCAAATGCATGTTCAACAAGTGTTGGCTTCATCCTTAAATAGGGGCCACCAGATTCACACCTGTTTCTTCACAAAATTGATGACCTCAGTGATTGAATGCCACACTGCTATTTTTTTGAACACACCCCTTTCAACTAATTCAACTAATTGCCCAATTGCACAGCCTTAAGAGCGTGCATATCATGAATGCTGGGTCTCATTTGTTTTCTGAGAATCTACTGAACCTACTGGTAACTTGTTTGCCACGTAGCAATAAAAAATATACGAAAAACCTTGATTATTCTGGTTAGTCACATTGTACTGCTATTATTTTGAACAATACTGTATATATTTTTTAGTTGTGTACTTACATCATCCCGACAGTTTCCACGAACTTTCAAATCCGGAGAAAATTATAGTTTAATTAGAAGACACGGCACGTTTCTTTATTTCCGTTTTGTCGCCCGTCTATGGCGTCATATAAACTTTGACCCCTCTAGTTTATCTAACTTCCTGCGGAACCGCCAAATACAAAGGTGAACAGAAACAAAGACGACACGAAGAAGAAAAAATAGTAGCCTTGATTGAGACTATTAATTTTATATTTATATTTGTATTTAAACCTCAATCAATAACTTAGTTATGGATCATGATTATGCTTTGCCTGCACGTTCTGTGAAGCCGAACTCGCTTGCATTCTGATAAACAGGTATGCATCTATTCAGCTAACTTTATCTATCCGTATATTTTGTGAAACGATATACTGTCTTGTGTAAAACGCAGTGGGACTAGCTCTCATGTAAATCTACATTTGTTCTATATCTAGCTGAATAAAGTAGCTTCAAATGCATTTCTGTAACTTGTTCGATAACATAGTATAACGTAATTATAATTATTAACGAAAGGCGGTCGTGTTTTTTAACATATATTACTACTAGCTACATGGAATATTGATTTGATAGGGGTCTCATAATTCATATAGACGGTTTCATCGGGCGCACGGTCGTGTATATCGGTCTGGCTGCGGTGCTTTCTACAAACGCAGTTAAAGGCAAGGTGATGAGTAGACTGAAGTTGGGCTCAGGTGTTTGTGCTGCGGGGTGTGTTTCCCATACATTTATTTATTTTTGGAGACTCGCCACAATTTTAAAACTGATCTTTTTTCAAAAAGGCTTCATTGAATAAACATGAGTAACGTTACTTACTGTACGTTTCATAATAATAATTCCTTACATTTATATGTTTAAATATCAAAGCAAGGCACAGGTGTTTTTATATCGCTGTATTTCTGAAGAAAGACTTGCATGTTATATGCCTGATAGCAGCGTATGAGCGTACCAGCTCTGCTTCGTTTACAGCTGTTACTGGGGAAACCTCTATTTCTCGCGCTTTATGTCTATGCTTTAAAACATCTCCTGTTGGCAAATAATGAATTTGCATTTTCATTAAGTCCGCCTGATCCACGCAGCAAACATTTTGTTTGTTATCAAAAAATATCTACTCTAGAGGGACTTGGCTGTTGTTATTGATTCTATTTGGAAGTCTACCGGAAGTTAAGTTAGAATGAGTGAGGAATGATAGGGAGCGACAGAGCGCGTGTTCCAATGAACAACAACTCCCATGAGCCTTACGCTCTTTCCCGACGTCATCAAAGTACGTCTTATGTTATTATTTTGATTGAGTGACCCCTGGTGGCCAAAAATTCCATACTGCGCGTTTAAGCTCACTTCTTTTCCCCAAGACTGAACAACAAAGTGTTAAACATTACTACATAGCTTCTTCTTATCAAATTATGACTACTATGTGAATGTTATATCACCCAAATACTACTCGTGAAGCAAGCTGATTTTATTTAATATATCTTCTCTTTTCAGACCAACCCTTTGCCCCTGGAGTGTAATTTATTCACCATACCTCTCTACGCCATTCAGCTTGTGTCTGTGTTTTCTAGACATCAGCAAACCTCCACCCCATGCTCCCTTAAAACACACATTGACACCATAAGTTTAAAAGCATCTTATTCAGAGTGTGACCATAATCAGTAAGTGAATAATGCTAATCACAAACGTACATCCACATGAAGCCAGATGTTGTATTTCTCACAGATGTCAGCAATCTCATTGATTGGATCAAAGGCTCCATACACTGTAGATCCAGCTGTAGCGTTCACAAACACTGGCACAAACCCCTGGACAGCAAAGACGCAACAAAACCATTTCACCAGATAACATGCACAAGAGTCGCTCAACACTAAATCTTTCAAACTAAACTCATGAAATGCATCTGAAACAAATATTATTTAAATGAAACCCATGTTTGATCAACTGCACTATGTTTTTAAATAGTGATATTAAAGAAATGTTGCTATTTCAATACAGTTCCTCTTCAGGAACTCGAGCTGCGTCAAAAAACACTTTGGGGAACGCGTTTAGAGTGAGCGACTCTGAATATCATATCTAATCTGTCTTATAGAAGAGTGTCACGTCACGTGCGGGGTGTCGTAAGCGACCAGGAAGCTATAAAGGCAGGAGCGGCGCAGCTGGCTTCAGACTTCGCGTATTTCAGCTAGCGCTCTGTGTGTGCATGTCATTCTGTCTTGTCAGTCTTATTTATTGTTGTTTGTCACTATTAGCTCCTCAAAGAGTAAGTCAAAGAGCAAAGCTAAGACGGGACATCTGAAAGGTGAATCCAGATCGCGTTTCAGATTGTGTGTTCATCACGAGTGAGAATACACGGTCTGTGCGCGGTCTGCCTGGGATCGAGGCACGCTGTTTCGGCTCTTGAGGGAGCCGACTGCCTGCACTGGTACAAGCAAGAGTGGACGCTTCGATCCCGGAGGGAGTCTCTGCCAGCATTCCTTGCGGTGTCGGTCCCGCTTTCGCCGAGGCGGAGCGGCGCCTGCACTCACTGGGTTCGCAGATAAGATCTGCTGGAGGGTATGGAGACGGGCGTGTCCCTATCTCCTACCTCACCCGCCAGATCTGCCCGATCTCCGGGTTCGGAAGCCCGAGTGTTGCGGTCCTTCTCCCCGAGTGACGCCGTGTCACACCGCCTTTTTTTCTCCGAGGAGATTGAAATGGAGGGCATCGATGAGCTTGCAGTTGCACAAACATAAGCTGCATAAACATCAGTTGCTCAGACAACAGTTACACAAGCATCAGTTTCACAAGCTTATTATGCATAACTGTATAACAAGCAGCATTAATGAGGAGCGCAGCTCACGCAGTCAGCTCTCTGGAAAAAATAGGGGGGCTGACTGTGCTTCTCGCATATCTAAGAACAAGGCGAAGATGGCTCTGCCTATCTCCACCCGTGTTCCCTAGATTTAGAGTTCATTCTCGAGGTTTGGAAGCACGCGCAGCGGTTCCTTTCCCCTCTGTGAACTCGCAGCTGCAGCTACTTATCTCCGAGGAGATTAATATTGTTTGTGTAAGCAGCTCGCGTGCTGCCGAGGCAACGCGTGTATTACATCATTTCAGTTTTGATGTGAATCTTACCAAAACCAGACCGTCTTTACTCGTCTGATTGGTTAACTGCATTAATTCTGAGGAATTAAATTCAGTATTTATATGACTATGAGAAGTTAGATATGAATTATATCAACAAGGCAGACCGTGTTTACTCGTCTAATTGTTTGTTTGCATTAAATTCTGAGGAATATTATGACAATTATCTCACTCTGACCCTGACAGCAAGCAGTTTCGGTCCAGATTCAGCCCACTTCTGGCCCGCATGGATTTCATGCGGGCCGGATCTGGGCCGACACTATGTTGCTGTCTGGGGAGAAATTATATATACTGGAGGTGCTGCTGGGCGGGAGCAGCCCTCTCAGTCTATCGTCAGAGCGTTGCCGCCCGCGATCCCCCTTGTCGGGACCGGAGGCTGAAGCAACGCTCTGAACCAGGGTTTTTCCCGGATCTGAGGGCCGTACTTCAGGCTGGGAGGCCCTCGGTTAAGAAGTCCTGACACGTTTCGGTCACGACTGCAGAGGGCAGCCCCTACTGGGGTAGAGCGGCATACAACACATCACACGGTGCCCCGTCTCGCCTCAGCGTTCTCAGTATCTTCCGCCCGTGCGCGCAGCCAGGCGGAGACGCTCGCCACCCCTGCAGGGGCCTCTTACACCAGAGGTCAGTCTCGAGAGACTGATTCCCTTAGTAGATTATTTAGCAGCATGGAATCTAAAAAGCCAAATGTATCTCAATGGGTCCTGCACACAGTAGAAAAAAGCTACCGTATTCAGCCGATATTCAACGGGGTCATTTCGATGATAGTCTGCCCCAGCAGAGTCTGGTTATGGAACAGGAAGTGAAAACCCTATTAGAGAAGGACGCCATCGAGTTGGTCCCTCCTCGAGACAGGGAGTCCGGGTTCTACAGCTGGTATTTCATAGTTCCAAAGAAGGATGGGGAGTTGCATCCGATTATTAGACCTGAGGGTCTTAAATCGTTCAGTTATGAGATTGAAGTTCAAAATGCTCACGATCAAGGATGTTGTAGCTCAGATCAGGTCCGAGGACTGGTTTGTCACAATAGATCTCAAAGATGCATACTTCCACATATCCATCCTTCCAAAACATAGGAAGTTTCTGAGGTTCGCTTTCGGGCGCGAAGCCTACCAATATCGACTCTCACCCCGCACGTTCACAAAATGTGTAGACGCGGCTCTGGTTCCTCTGCGCATGCATGGCATCCGCATTATCAATTATATCGACGATGTTGATTTTAGCTCAGTCAGAGTAGGCTCGGCATCGAGATGTCGTTCTCGCCCATATGGGGGAGCTGGGTTTGAGACTGAGAGCCAAGAAGAGTGTACTTTCTCCAGTTCAGAGAACCACCTATCTAGGCGTAGTATGGGATTCGACCCCGATGCAGGCACGATTGTCCCCTGCTCATATCGAGTCGATCCTCATCTCAGTCGAGAGAGTCAGAGAAGGCCAGTCACTCACTGTCAAACAATTTCAAAGATTGTTGGGTCTGATGGCAGCTGCGTCCAAAGTGATACCTCTTGGCCTGCTGTACATGAGACCCCTACAGTGGTGGCTGAAGACCAAGGGATTTTCCCCAAGGAGCAATCCACTTCGCACTATCAAGGTCACGTGGCGCTGCCTCCGTGCCTTAGACATGTGGAAGAAACCTTGGTTCTTGAATCAGGGCCCGGTGCTGGGAGCTCCTTGTCGCCGTGTAATACTAGCGACAGATGCATCCCTCACTAGCTGGGGTGCAGTCATGAGTGGCCACCATGCCACTGGTCTGTGGAGCGGTCGCCATCTGACATGGCATAGCAATTGTCTAGAAATGCTAGCAGTTTATCGTGCACTGAAGCACTTCCTCCCAGACCTAATGGGTCACCATGTGTTGGTGCACACCGACAACACATCGGTGGTCTCTACATCAACCACCAGGGAGGTCTGCATTCACGCCCCTTGTACAAGATGGTGCACCAGATCCTTGTGTGGTCCCAGAGCAAACTCCTCTCATTAAGAGCAGTATATATTCCTGGGAAACTAAATATGGGAGCAGACATACTGTCGAGGCAGGGGCCGAGGCCCAGGGAATGGAGGCTTCACCCAGAGGTGGTGAAGCAGATATGGAGAGTTTTTGGCACAGCTCAAGTAGAACTCTTTGCGACTCAAGAGACATTACAATGTCCCCTTTGGTTGTCTCTAGTTCATCCAGCTCCTCTGGGACTGGACGCTATGGTACAGACCTGGCCGAGGCTTCGTCTGTACGCCTTTCCTCCTATTGCTCTGCCCACGGGAGTTCTGGCGAGAGTACACCAGGATGGGGTCCGTCTGTTATTAGTAGCCCCGTTCTGGCCGGGCCGAGTATGGTTCGCAGACCTGGTCTCGCTCCTCGACGGCTCTCCATGGGAGATACCGATCAGGACAGACCAACTCTCACAGGGGCATGGCACAATAACTCACCCTCGCCCGGAGTTGTGGAAGCTGTATGCCTTGAGGTGGAAACTCTTCACCTCATGGTGCAGAGACCGCCAGCTAGACCCAGCAAACTGCCCAGTTGGTACAGTTCTGGAGATCCAACAGGCCAGGCTCTCTGCAGGGTTGACCCACTCCACGTTGAAGGTTTACGTGGCGGCCATTGCGGCCTATCACGCCCTTCTCGATGGCCAGTCTTTGGGAAGACGCCCCTTAGTTACACGTTTCCTCCGCGGTGCGCTAAGGCTGAGACCTCCAGTACGGTCCCGTATTCCCCCGTGGGACTTGGTCGTGGTGTTAGAGGCAATGTGCAAACCTCCATTTGAACCTATTTAAGATATTTCAGACAGACATCTGACGCTTAAAACCGCCTTTCTATTGGCTATTACCTCTTTGAGGAGAGTAGGAGTTCGCGTTGGTACTCGTTCCCCAAAGCGTTGTTTGACGCAGCTCAAGTTCCTGAAGAGGAACGTCTCTAGGTTACGTATGTAACCCTAGTTCCTCGAGGGAATGAGACAATGCGTCTCGGAGCCATACCCCCAGCACCCCTGCCGGAGCTTGCTGGTACTCGAAGCTGAAGCCAGCTGCGCGGCTCTTGCCTTTATAGCTTCCTGGTCGCTTACGTCACCCTGCCCGTGATGTCACGCTCTTCTATAAGACAGATTAGATATAATATTCAGAGTCGCTCACGCTAAACGTGTTCCCCAAAGCGTTTTTGACGCAGCGTCTCGTTCCCTCCAGGAACTAAGGTTACATATGTAACCTAGAGACGTTTTAGCTTTAGAAGTCCAATGTGCTTTCAATCAAAGTTTGTAGTGTAAGAAATTAAAGGTGTGAATGCAGGATTGTGCAGTATGTATTTTGTTCAAGCACTATTAATTCTACCTTACAAAACCATGTGTTATCGGAGCTGTAAATAAAAAAGACGAAAACAGATGAACGTTATTATGCATTATTGTCTAAATGACCGTGTTTGAAGGAGTGCATGATTGTGACAGTAATTTCATGACTGGATTAGAACTCTATACAAAGATGCAATTTAAACAAAAAAGTCTCATATGATGTTGAAGTCTTTTGGTTGTGCACTGGAGACTCACCTTCTGTTTGGCATCAATGACTTTGGCCTCCAGATCAGCCGGAATCACTCTACCTCTAACAAAACATGCAAATGTTACAGACTTTCGTTGATGAGACAGTCCACCGACACATAGAGCCTCCACTTACCTCTCATCTGTCTTCAGCAAGATCAGATTCTCTGTGCCGAATCCCAACACTGCACTGGCCTTCTTTATAGAGTAGTGACTCTGGAAACAACATTGTAATGGACTGGTAAGTGGTGGGGCTTGTACTTGTATAATTACATTCAAAGCTTCTAAACTGACAGACGAGACATATAAAGAAGCACCAGCCAGCATAACTCCCACATCTCATTTGCATTTGCATACATTCAAATATTGTGCATAAGGACACATTACACCGGGTTTGATGTCATTGATCTGTCAAGGAACCGAGATCGGTTTAATGCATGCAAATGAGATGTGAGAGATGCAGCAAAAGGAAAAGATTTACAGTGAACTGGTCTCATAAAAAGCTAACATATGGTTTCAGAAGTCTTATAATATAATACACATTTAAGGTGCCTGTTTTGTAAGTTTTGGAGTTTGCTGCATGCATTGCATGAGAAATAAAAACCAAGGTATACTGCAAAACATGTATTTGATGATACGGATGAGTAAAAAATGACAGAATGTACATATTTTGTCCCATTTCTATTCTATAGGCTGACTACAGAAACAGTTGATACTGTAGGAACAATGCACTCGGAGTGATAACTATTGGGAATACTTTCAGGCTCAGCATCTAACAGCGTGGCGAAAGAGAGCGAAGACAGAGAGCGTGTAAATGACCTACATGTTCAGAGGTGAACAGCACCAATCTGGGAGCCGCTGCCATGCCTTTGATTTTAACCTCAGGGTAGTGTTTATACCGTGCCACCATCAAGCTGTACATGTTTGAGATTGCTCCTCCTGCATAAAACACACATTTTACCACATCCAACAGGTCTGTAAGTAGCCCTATACGGCTTACTATGTCATATCTGATGCACATATTTCTAAGGCCTTTATCAACATAATCAAAAGTCTGCTTTTGTACACAATCTACCACACACCTCTTGTTATCATAAATGGCCATATAAATATCAGCAACTGTTGTTTACTTGACCACACCTGGTGAGAAAATGCCATCGCCCTCTCCATTCGGCCAGCCAATGATCTCTCGCATTTTCTTCAGGGTGAGCTGTTCCATCAGTACAAACACTGGTGCAATCTCATATGTGAACCTGTAAACACACACACCTCGTTACTGCTCGTCCCACATTAATGAGTGTCCTGACAGCAGGAGGTAATTCACTAACTCTCTGTATTCATGTCAGTCTGTTCAGTCCATCACTGAATCATTGTGATGGGAGGAAGCCCACTGCAGGCATCTTCAACCTATTAGCGCCAGTCAATAATCATCCACGGTGATTAGTGATGATGAGCAGCTCATTAGTACATGCAAATGTCAAGTGCTCATGCAGTTCTGTCTAATCAATATAAACAGTACTGACGTATAATTTAGAGACAGCGTGAACCCGTGCAAGCTTGAGAAGGTGAAATCATATACTGCGGAGACCGGAGCTAGTTGTCACAGGTTTTCTAGTCAAAAGTCCATTTATAGTTATGATTTCTCTAGCAGTACTTTTATATTTTATATTCAAACATATATGACAAAAAATGTATTTATTTATTTATTTTTGTGCATTATCTCTTACAAATTACCTTTTTTTACTGTTGGGTAAATACAATAAAACCACACAGTCCATTCAGTACTTCCAGACAAACAAGGTAGTTTTAAAAGCAGATCTGAATGTTATTTATTTATATATATATATATATATATATATATATATATAAAAAAAAAAAAAATTACTCCAGTTTGAATACCTTTCAAGTAAACTGTATTTTTGTATAATTGTAAAAATGTAAAAAAAAAAAAAAAAAAAAAAAAAAAAAAACATAAGGATAACGTTTATATTAGTAATATTTCAAGAACACTTACTGGCCTGAATCAACTTATGTTTTCTTGATTATCCATACATCATGTTTAGAAAATGCATGATGAAATGTATCAAAAAAATCAGTTTTAAGAATGTTTAAGAAGTCTCAATCACCATTGTACTGCATTGTATTGTGTGCTTCAGAAATACTGAGCTTTGATCATAAAACTAAGAATTTAAATATCATTTTACTAAGACAGATTATTGGGAGATGTAGAGTAACAACTGATATTTATATGAATTTTGTGTCAGTAATCTGTTATACTGTTATAAAGGTGTCATTGATTTATATTACAAGCTGTCAGCTTTTCTTTTTTTTTTTGGCCTTATAAATATTAGAAACGGCACCAAATTGCATGTCTTGTTCAGCTTTCCCTCCTCAAATATGAGCTCCATATTCTCCATTAGCACACTAACAATAAAAGCCAAATGTGCCAAATATACAGTAATCCCCAACAAAAAACACATATGTATGCAGATTTTTTTTACCAATTTGTCCAAAGATTCAATAAACAATTTATTTTTTATAATAAAGTACATTTAAAAAAAGAATATTGTTCTGACAATAAAAGCACAGCAGTGTTTACTAAGACAAGCATCACTATTACTATCTCTCATGATTCAGAATCTGAACAAACATTGAATATATATATATATATATATATATATATATATATATATATATATATATATATATATATATATATATCCTGGTCTTCAGTTAACAGAGCAACATTACACTTGCTTTTCCTGAATTTAACAGTGCTAATATGTTTTATTATTCGTTTAAATTAATGTTTTATGATTATGTTTCTTTTTAAATGTTATGTTTATTTGATTCCATGTAAATGAAACGCTGCGTCAGCACAGTTATGTTTTGTGACATCTATGCAGGAGAAATATACAAATGACTTCATGTTCAAATTGACTAACTATGCAAAAATGATGTTATTGTTGTTGCAATGACAAAAATGAATAAAATAAGTGGTTTTATTCGAGTCAGCATTATTATTTAACATCACTGAGCCAGTCTACATACAGTCAAGTCAAAAGTTATTCAGAAATCAGATATATACATATTTTTTCACTAGCGGGTGCAGGACACTATAGTTCACTTATGTAAGTGAGGATAACAAAATAAAGTGAACTGTGACATATTTTACCCAAAGATTCTTCATAAAGTGGATTGCCAGTAAAAATTAATAAACATTTGGGAACAAAAATTATTCAGACACTTTGACTTGACCATGTTTTGCTTAAGTGTTTTTCTTTAATTGCTAATGCAACCTTTTTACAACACAGACTGAACTAAATGAAGCATTGCTCGGTAACTGGTTGACCAAAATTGGTATTAATTGTGTTCTTAAATTTAAAAGCAGACAGCTATTCAATCAAATGCATGCATACCTTTCAATCAAAGTTTCTGACATGATCCAGATGAATTTGTTCTGACACAGTTTAACTGAGTTGCCATTCTCTAAAACTATAGCAAATAAACTGTGATAACGCGAGAAGTGTTGAAGGTGTCTGAATAAACTCTGGTTCGAATGTACATCAAGATATACCAGAAAAACTCCATGTTACCAGCTAAATCAGGCACAAAAAGCTCTTTAAGGTAATACTTGCAGGCCACCACTTTTCACATTGTGGTGAATGTTCAACCACAAGTCAATGGGAGATTTTAATATTGTAATCTATTTTATTATCATTTTATCAGTTGTAGCAGTTGTAAAGCTAAAATGATCTGTCAAGGCTTGAATTGAGGCTATAAATTAAGCAGTTTGGACTAAATTAATAGTTGATGTTTAATACTTAACATTAGAGATTTTGAAGAATATTCTTTTAGTTCTGTCTTGCAAGTACCATAACACTTCATAAATAGGTTAAATATAAAGTTTAATTGTAAACTGCTGAATTGTCTTATTTGGTCAAATTGTTTGCCTCGTGCAAAACAACGAAGCTGAATGAATGAAGGAAGGAGGGAGGAACTCACATGTTAGTGTTGGCAGTAGAAGTCAGCCATTCTCCAGCTAAACCAATGATGTCTAGACCTGAAGACAGCTGGTTAAAAAACCTTGGGTGACCTGCAGACAAGGAAAGAAGATGACACACCAACACCAATGCACATGCATGCACTCGGAAAAATAAAGGTGCTTCACGATGCCATAGAAGAACCTTTTTGTCTAAATGGTTCCATAAAGAACCTTTCTGTTTCACAAAAGCTTCTTCGTATTCTAAAAAGAATAGTTCTTCTTCAGCATCGCTGTGATGAATCGTTTAAGCCCCTTTGTTTTTAAGAGTGTGTGTCACTGTAAGATTGTGAAGCATTTATTGAATCGGAGGAGCAGGTGAGGGTCACCGGTGCGGATGCCGTATTTGAGCGTGTCCCTGCAGTCCACCAGGATCTGCTCCAGACTCTCGGGCTCATCACACAGATCTAGGTTGAAGCCCTCCATTCCCTCCAGCAGCTGGTGCGGATGATGGAAGTCCAGCACTTTTGTGGATCTGTCGAAGGTCTTTCGCACATAGTTAGTGAGGATGTCCACCACCTCCAGCAGGAACTGCATCGTATACTCCTCTCCATTCTTAGCAGGAAGCAGATCTGTGACCACATTTGTTACAAAGATGTATCCGTCAATCAAACTGCTGCTTGTTCTTACAGTTTCCTTCATTCGTAGAAAAATAGGCTATTTACACATGCTGGTGAAAGAGAGATTCTTCTCTCTTTTTAATGTTTTTGAAAGACGTCTCTTATGCTCACTAAGGCTGCATTCATTTGATCAAAATATGATCAGAATATGAAATATTTTTCTTTTCATTTTTAAATGAAATTATTACCACAATGTCAAAAATGATACACTACCACAAAAGTCTGGGGTAAGTTTTTTTTAAAAAAAGAAGAAAGAAAATAAATAAATTCAACTGTTTTGAACATTGATAATAATAAGAAACATTTCTTGAGCAGCAAATCATCATATGAGAATGATTTCTGAAGATCATGAAGTAATGATGAGGAAAATACAGCTGTACATCACAGAAATAAATCACATTTTAAAATGTATTCAAACACAAAACTTAAAAATTGTGATAAAATTATAAATAATAATTTAATAATATTTCATTTTTGTTTAATTGTCTAATTAAAGGCTTCCTTCAAAAACATTAAAAAAATCAAAATAATTCAAGCTTTTTTTCTTTCTTTTTCTTTTTTGTATGAGTGGAAAGCAGAACATTTAAAATAAAATAAAAAATAATCATTTACTGACAAACTATTTGCAGGCAAACTATGTAAAACGTAGGCTAATATCAATCTGCTTTACTGCTTTAATTTTTGAGCCCTTTTATAAATTCTAAACATAATTAACTGCATATCAAAATAAATATGTACATATGTACATAAAAAAGAATCCCATTGCAAATTATATTATAAATTATATTCTAAAAATATACTTAGCCTATGTAACATTTAATAATCAAGTTATTTTAGTAAAAGGCGAGCCTGATGATCAGGGGGTCCGTGTGCCTCACCTCGCGCATACAGATTGGAGAAGTCCGTCTCTGCGCGTCTGAAGCGAGCGTCTCGCGCGTTGTCCCGTGTTAAGATGCTCTTGGGCTGCTGTTCGTTAATAAACCCGACAATTCGACTCTTGTCGTCCACGTTATTGTTCTTCTGCAAAAATCCTGTATTATTACACAGAGAAGAAGACTGAAATGAGCGGCCTCCGTTTTCTCCAAACATTGCAGCACATACTTTGACACAGATGAAGTGTCTGTAAAGGTCTCCTCGGAGCAGTGTCCGTCCCATGTGTGTTCATGACACAGGTGACCATCACATGATGAGCTCAGTGTCACAGGGGTGTAGATGGACTGTAAATGAACCCTCGACATCACAGAGAGCAGGCACGAGCGCAGCTGATGCTCGTCACGACAGGAACCATACCGCGGTTTATAGATGCAGTTAGCCTACATGTACAGTTATTAGCCATAACAATAAATACAGTTAAACAGTTTTATTTATTTATTTATTTAGGGTGTCTTCGTTTAAAAAACAACAAACAGCAAAAGATAACTGAGTGCAGAATTGACATCACACTGCTAGGCTACAGAGGAATTATTACAGCATAGCAAAAAAAAAAAAAAAACCCTGCATCGAGACAGCAGCAAGAGCTTTCCATCCGCACATCAACGCCACTGCAGATTATTATATTTTGTCTTCTGCGGCTTCCTCATTGTCTTCATCCTCATCTTCTTCAGCTGATATGGGATCATTCAAGCGGTGCATGGCTCTTCTACCACGACACATTTCTAGTCTGCCAGATGAACCTAGGATATATATATATATATATATATATATATATATATATATATATATATATATATATATATATATATATATATATATCCTAAACCGTAAACCACATTGTCATTCTAAATGCAATCTTATTTATATTCGAACCTTACTATTTATATTCCCATTCGTCTGTATCTAATGAAACAGCCATAAACCGATTTAACGCGACTAATTCACGAAAGACTATTTCTTCTGAAATCAGCTCTTATCAGTAAGCGTTATGTAAAGGGTTCGTGTTATCGCTGCAAAACAGAGGCTTGACGGATTGTGCTTTAATAGATCTCCACTGAGCACAAATTCTCTCGGGACACACATAGATTCATCTGCTCACCTCTCAACTCGATGCCGGACTAAAACAATCGGAAAGCGTTATCTTTAATAAACGAACCGAAGGGATTTTCTTTAAATTGTATGGTTAAGCAAAGCAACATTTTTCAAGCAAATTCTGTAGGCTGTTCTGGTTTTGTTTTGTCTGTTAACTGCAGTGCAGCTTCAGTCTTTCAGCGAAGTCCAATAGGCAATTTTTCATTTTAAAAAGAAACTCGTTTTCAGTCTTCTCCTCCATTCATCGGCACATAATGGAGGTAATTGCTGCTGCTGTTGTTGACGGTCAATTAGGTGACCAGCAGAAACCACCAAAAGGGGGCGCTATGAGACACATCTGCTCGTTAGAAAGCAATTAATACAGACATATTAGCCTATGCACCACAGTGCCAGGTGGTTTTTCAAAATAGTTGGCGTAGTAGGGCTGAAAACCATGAAACTCTTCCATCATATTCACTGCTTAATTGTTTATATTTAGCCTTTTTTTTTTTTTTACTTACCGCATATCTTCATTCCAAGTTTCCTCGTGCATCCATGAGCGACTCCACTCCAGTCATAGTCTACGGGGAGAAAACGGCGAAATCTCTAAGTAATCTGGCAAATAAAGCGATAATTATATGGTCCCCGCCTATCCACAAAATACAATCTTTCTAAATGCACCCAAGCGGTAAATGCACCATCCTTTATGCTCCTAATATGAAATTAATGTGGCAGGCAGCTGAACAGAATCCAGCATTAATGCAGGCCAAACCAGGACAAGAGGTGGATGAGGAGCTCCCTCCCCTCGGCCCAAACCCTCAGCAGCGCTATTATGAGTTCAGCATCATTGACCAGCAGCTCATTATCTCTCCCAGCATCCCGTCCCATTCTTCTCCAAATGCCTTCTCCTCTTTTCATCTCAGGTGCATTAAATCGTTTTCTATTTCAACTGCAATTCTGATTTACTTGATGTAAATAATTGGCATGCTTGGCAGATAAACGTGGCACGAAAACATAAAGCGAATCTTGAAATCTGATGCATTTATTATTATTATTATTATTATTTAATTTTTTTTAGATTTCACAATTAAATGAGGGTCTATATGACGAATTTATTCACATTGTTTTGAAAAGACGTCATATAGGACACTTCAAAGAATAGAACAATGAATTTAACAAATAGCGAGGATTTTATGCTTTTGGAAAATTCAAAAAAAAAAATAATAATAATAATAAGGCTATCAGAATAGAAATGTGAGAAATTAAATCTAAAATTGCTAATTTTAAAAATAAAGAAAACAGAGCCCAGGATGAATGTGAGTAAATGTACCCCGCAGCTACAGACACACACAGTCACAATATACCGTGGCTAATTTTTGAAGAGCATGTTTCTTCCGGCCATAAGGAAATTAATAAACAGAGCTGTTTGCCTCCGCCATCACACAGAAACACACTGACGCGAGCAGCGGGCCATTACCGATTTAGAGTGCCTACAATTATAGATACACTTCATGTGATTAGACACTTCGACAGACAGACTCGTTCCCGTTTTTACCTTTGGACCAAGATGACAAAAATATAGGCTACCTAAAGAAGTAGGCTACAATAGCCTACTGAAGCTATAAAACTGTCCTGCAACATAAAAATGACAGCTTGATAGGCTACCTAATACATTTTAATAATAGCTAATGTTAATAATAGTAATATCTAATTTTAAATTACAAATATTATATATAGCCTAATTTTAATAATAGCTAGCTTACATTTTAAACAATAGTGTGTTCCCGTGCATCTGAAAACTAATGTCGGATCAGAGTTGGCTGATCGTCTGTCTTCACTAATTGTCTGTGTGCAGGTGTCTTTAAAGGCCATCACCTATGTTGACAGCGGCATTGGTCTGTCTGGGTGATGCGGGGGTCCGACGCGCCGCGCGCTCAACGCTGCGGTGATTTGTTGCTCCTGACGCGTCGCGAACAGCGCCGTTTTCTCGCCTCAGCGACAAGATTAATGGCGTTGGCCACAAAGCAAATAGCCGGAGTGAAATAGCGGTTTATCGGTGATGGACCTACTTGAGGAGGGTGGCCGTAAATTTGTCGAGTTGGGATCCGGATCTCCGCCAGAAGAGGAGGAGGAGGAGGAGGAAGCCGCCATCAGCCCCAGTGTTTAAGTCCTCAATCCAAAGAGCCCTGTCACTCTCAGAGAAACTGCTCCTGATTCAGCAGACACACACAGTCAAGCTGACTGGAGGAGAGACAGAGAGAAGGAAGTTCAGCATCAACACCGGCATCATTTAAGGTCTAGCATTAAAAAAAAAAAAAAAAAAAAAAAAAAAAAAAAAAAGATTTTTCATATCATAAATTAAAATAATAACTAAATCGAATATGCTAATGGATTAGATAGTCTACTATAGCCTATATGTGCTACTCTTTTCTTTAAAAATAATAAAATACTTTCGGTTCTTTGGGTGACAAGCTTCCTTGGAAAACAGAACCTTATTATTATTATTATTATTATTATTATTATTATTATTATTAAACAGAACCTTAACAAAGAACCATTTCATCATGAAGGATTATTTAAGTGGATGTGTTTAAAATCAAACAATTATTATAATGAAAGTAGCCTACCTTTTAGAAACCAGTCTACTCACACAGGTTGCCGAGCCTTAAAATGATTTCTTGTTGGCTTACTTCCTCAAATATAAATCAAATAAACCGAGATTATATTAAACATTTCACGACTGTTTTTTTTCTCATCAATGAAAATGCTACTGGATCAAAATGTCAAATGATTTTAAGACTCCTAGATCTGAAACGGTGCTCTAAAAGTTTCATTCACAGAAATGGATTCATGCCAATCACATATTGTCAGGATTAATATAGCCTACACATGTTAACATTGATTAAGAAATGGTGCATATTGATTTCTCAATTCAGATGAGATATGGATGAAGGAAACCGATGGCTGTTGAAAGGTTAACAGAAACCTATACCTGTATGCAATATAGATTAGTATTGTTATTATTTATTTATTAATTAATTTGTATTTTAAAAATGACATAAAATCCACAGTTTTACCAAATAAGCATAGCCTACATCACAAAAGCACAGACAGTACTGAACGCCTGTCTGCTGTGAAACACCTGTTAGATGAATAATCACAGTCTTACTTTAGAAGATCAACAAAAACATTTTTTTAAAAAGTCCAAGAAACCGCTCACCCTGTAAAAGACGAGATATTCAACAATATCCAAAATCTCCACGCAACTAAATTTCCTCGACGTCAGATGCGCTCTCCCTCCAAAATCAGCTCACGACTATATCTAAAATAATTCTCGACGGAACTCGATGACCTCTCCGGAGGCGATGTGTTACTTGCTGCTACTCAAAGCGTAAATCGTCTATTTATTCGAGACTGGATGCGCGTGACGCGCGGTTAGTAATCCTCGGACCTCTCCACAACATCAGACTGGCTCTGAAACACATCTCACTTCTACAGAAGCGTCAGCACGAGCGTTATTACGACAGCTGTGGCACCTTCCCGAAGGACTTTGTGTCTTAAATGAGAATGCAATTCACGAACAAACACTTTCCAAGTTTGACACGACAGCAGCGCACAGCACAGTTACATGCTGCTCCGGAGAGGAGCAGTCAGTCTGGGTCAGTCTGCCCTTCAGACATCAAGGACAACACTGCTCGGAGAGTTCTTGCGTTTTAGCTACTGTTCTGGAACAGGTTCTTCATAAATATCTATAAGCGAGAGACTCGTCGAGCTTTGAAGGGTTCTCCTTTATGTTTATGCGCTAAGTGATCTTCTTAACCTTGAAAAGAGAAGCTCTTGTCTGAGAAGTTTTATGAATGTGAACGCTGTTCAGACGGGTGTTGTAGGAGAACTCCACATGGTGGCAGCAAGCGTTCAATTAATGCAATAAACCAAAGCCGATTCTTAATTCATGCATGCAGTGCTTTTATGGTTTCTTTTTTCTGTTTTTATCAAGGTGATAAAAATCCTCAAGTATTATTCTACCTAAACACTTTTTATAAGAAGGAATGCAATGACTGTATAGGAGTAATAGGCTACTGATCTCTGGATTCTGTCATGTTGAATGTATCTTCAGCACCTGGACAGCTCCCTATGTGACTCAGATCTGCAGGTATGCAAAATAAAAAAATAAAAATAAAAAAAATAATAAATAAATAAATAAATAAATAAATCATACCCACTGTTTATTGCTTACAAAGTGTTTTTTTTTTTTTTTCAACTCAAAGATCCCTCTTCAACGGAGAATCCTTTTTCTGTTGAATAGAGTCTTGGATTGGCAGGCACACCTCACCTTACTGAGCAACTTCAAACCCTTCAATTTTAACAGTTTACCTAATAGTTTATTTTCTATCTCTATTTTGACATTAGCAGTATAGACATATGTGGTCATTACAAAATAAAGCAACTTGGATTTGAACTCTTTTTGGTCTTGCAGTCGGTCTATGGATGCGATTAATAAAGCAAAAACAACGCCATATTTCTTGATTCACGCCATGGTCATTTCAGTGAGCAGCAGCAGAACACAAGCAGAATATGATCCTTTATTTACAGCTTCAGAACCTCAAGTCGACGCAAGGTGGCGCTGGTATATTAAAGCTCAGGCCACACGCACAACTGCTTCATCTATGCAAATTATGCCATTAAGCAATAAAATAATAATAATTAAAAAAAAAAAAATTCTTAGAAATCATAGACATTTGCCTTTTGGAATGTGGTCAAGAGTTCATAGCTACAGGTAAGTATTGATAATAATAATAATAATAATAATAATAATAATAATAATAATCCCAGTGATGGTAAACAGAAAGATTTCATAGCCTAAAAACTAATCAATTAATCAATCAATCAATCAATCAATCAATCAATCAATCAATAGCGAATTTAAATGAATAAATTAATAGTTTTGGCCCTGATTGGTAAACAAAACATTTTGGTCACAGCTTTGTCTTGTTTATCATAACACTGCACAGTGTCTATACTATAGACATACACATTTTTTTTAAACATAATTGTATTATGCTAATTTACTAAGTGAAATACTTCCACTAAAATATATAGTCCCTGTGCGCTATAGACTCTATAGCGCACAGGGACTATATATTTTAGTGGAAGTATTTCACTTAGTAAATTAGCATAATACAATTATGTTTAAAAAAAATGTGTATGCAATATTTTTTTATGTTTATATGTAATTCTTTTTTAAAAGCAAAGATCAGTCAGGTCACAATATAGCAAAGTACCTTTTCTCTGCTTAATAAAGAAAGTAAATAAATTGGCTGTTTAGAGAGGGGGAAAAGGAAAGGAATAGTAGGTATGAGGTGAGAAATGTATCACTCTTTTCATGCAAAATATCACTTCATTCTGCAGCCAGAAGTGATGCTCTTAAACACACCCCAAACAACCTTTGATGCTCAGCTAGACCTGGGTTTATTTAATTTTTTTCCTTCACATTTAATACTCTAAAATAAACAAGCACATGTAAGATTGCGAGTATGCATGCTTAAGTACGTGTGTCTAAACGCCTGATTCTGCCAGCCTTTCAACAGACTGACATCAAAGGAAGATCAGAGTGTGGCATTCAGATCAGGTCACGGTGAGGCTTAAACACAAACTCCCTCCAGCAGTCCCTCGGTGCAACGCCACATGTGCTGCTGTGATAGCCTGACCATATCTCACCCTCTGGAGGAGAGGAACAGCCTTGTCTGCCCTGTGGGAACAACTCACTGCCTGCTGCTGAAGAGGCTCGTGGAGACATGTATCTCAGTACCTGAACAAGCCACATGCGCAGATCCTTCACTGATTGCTCTTTCACTTCATATTGGGACATTTTGAGTTATTATTCATTCTAGTCAAAAATCTACAAAAGCACTTGATGTTATTTTGTAAATCAAGATTATGTTAGTTAATACTCTGCTTGTATTTTGTTATTCATCTTGGAAATGTTTAGTAACATTATACTATTGTAAGCAAATACCAGTATGCTCTTATCGCAATTTGTATCTATTTTATGCTTTAGTGAATGGCTGAACTACTTTGCATAGGCTTCTCATGATGTGTAAGGCCTAACTTACTGATCGTGTATTTTTATATCACTATACCAAGAAATTACATACTTAAACATGAATGAATGTGAAGTGATTAAACGAATGTCTGAATAATTAGTCTTCTTGTTTTACACATTCAACAAAAAGCAATAATCGGTATATAGTTGAGAAAATCACTATTCATTTTCACTATTCATAAAGTTCAATCAACATATTTACATTTTAGGATTAATTTAAAAAAAAAAAAAAAAAAAAACCTTCCAAACAAACAACCAAACAGTGATTAGGGATTCTCTCCTTTACATAATTCACAATATGGTTGTTAAAATATTCAGCTCTCTGGTGTTGATGGATAAAGATCCAGTGCATGTACCCAGTTAGAAAATATGAAACATATATTATTGTATAGTATGTCTAAGAAACTATTATTAATACTACTATTAATATATTTTACGCCAAAACTGTAACCATTATAAATGCAGTTTAAATGACCGAGCAGTATGGCACAGGTGTTGCTGTTTTTCCCTTCTGTAGAGACTTAAGAGACTAACCCTAACTAGTACAGCTAGAACTAGTATAGCTAGATCTGCTAAACACAGGTAACTGGCCCAACATTAGAGCAGGGTTTAGTGATGTGTGCCAGGATTTCACCGACAGAGGCGCTATTGCAGGAGAAACTGCACAGTAGGGTTCAAAGATCTTTCCAGGTGCCAAAAATTCCCCTTCCAAATATAGTAACACACACATACTTAATGTATTCTAAACGGATGTAGTTTTATGCAAGATAATAGAAACTTTAAGTAGAAACCTACCTTAATAATAATAAACTTTTAAGTATTTTTTTTGTCTTTCAGTGTGCAAAACGCTCAGTATAATTCAGACAGGGAATTAATTAGAACTACGATACTCCCAGAGACTGAGGATATAACTGACTCAGATTTCAGTTCAGCAAAAACAACATCAGGATCCGAATGTAAGCACATCGAAATCTGCCTAGAAATGAGGTTTTTCTATTACTCGCAGACAGTGCATCTGAATATGTTGCATCAAGATGGAGCTGAGCACTGTTCTGATATTCAGTTTTCTAATCGGGTCACACAGATGGTATTATATGAACTTAGGAACCTGACATGATAGTAGCACATCTTTTATACAGTTAGTCACAATATTTCTTTAATGTGATTCTAGGATTGCGAGGGAGTGCAAAAAAAATTCTTACAGACATGTTTTGTAGAATAGTACGGGGATGTGTTCATGTATTATACATATCAAATACTGACAGCATGTAGAAAATGCTTACGAGTGACACTACGAAAAACTGAAAACTACAGTTGATGTCATTTATTTAGCGTTTGTTTTATTGTCATTTTTGCCGACTTTGTTCTTAAACTCACATAATGCTGTAAAAAACCTGTCCTTTGAACTGAACATTAGAGCTCTATGTATCCTAATAACTCATAAATTTCACAGTGCTTCATTCTCAGCTCATTCTAGACATTGATAACAGAGTTTTTCAATAGCATGCTAAAACACCCCACAAGGAGCGAGAACTGACACTTTCATTCAACAAAAGCTATCAATATATCTACAGAATAAAGAAATCTTCCACCGAAGACAGAGATCTGAACACAAGTCAAAACTTGTTTATGTTTTGAGTAGCTCATGGACAGGAAACAGGGTTTTCCAGGGTTCCTTGAGGAACTGAGAATGACTTGAAATTTTATTTACAAGTCCCAAAAAAAAAAAAAAAAGGAAAAAATGAAGAGAGACTCCCAGTCTTACAAGTCTCATCAACCTTTTTAATAATAATAATGATAATAAAAAACATGTTTTCGCTTCATGAGGATCCTGAAGATTGTATATATTGCACTAGTCTATGGTCATCCAAGTCTACTACTACACAGGTCTCAGGTCTTCTCGTTTGACATAATCAGAGGTCTTTTCGTGACTTTTGCTCTTCTTGTTCTGGTGCGTCTTCACATGTTTGGCCAAATGGTCGCTCCTCATGAACCTCTTGCAGCAGTCCGGACACACGAAGCGTTTTTCCCCGGTATGAGTTCTCAGGTGCCTCTGTAACTCGTCCGATCGGGTGAAGCTCTTCCCGCAGAAGAGCCAGTTACACACGAAGGGTCTCTCTCCCGAGTGCCAGCGCAGGTGCGCCTTCAGGTGGGACGTTTTGCCGTATACTTTCCCGCATCCGGGGATGTGGCAGATGTGCTGTTTCTTTTTCCCCGGCTCGTCACTGGAGCTGGACGACTGGCAGTTAGGACACCGGCATCTCCGGCAGCGCCTGGCGGTGGCCAGGGGGGATTTGGTGTGGAGGAGGGCTGCGATTTGAGTTTGGTACTGTGCAAAGTCTGTGTGTCCCAACACCAAGCCCCTCTGGATGGGGAAGCGGCCGAGGCTCGCCGGGTGGCTGACGTGGTTTCCTTGCTGAAGGCTCCACCATGGTATTTCCTCCCCAGGGTTTGGAGACAGCTGTCTCTGCTGCTGATGGACTAGCCCTGAGTGTCCCGGGACGAAACCATGCGGGATGGGGGGCGGCGCTGCGTAGGTGACGGCCGGCACGTAGGTCGGTGGGCAGCTTGATTGTAACGACTGCATGGAGCACGGCAACATCTTGACCGGAGAGAAGTCATAAGGATACGTGGGGTCGGCCGGAGGGGTCAAGGGGAGCTCGTGGTGGGTGGTGTAGGAGCCCTGCAGGTGAGATTTGGAGGACAGTCCAAACGAAGAATTGTTGGAAAGCGAGGGCTGCGGATTGGCCTCGTTACTCCAAGGGTGGAAAATCCTTGACGGAGACCCGAGGGTCGTGTCGTAGGGAACTTGAATAAAGTCCGTGGGTGTGGATCCGTGATGATGACCGATCCGGTTACATGTCGCCGCTAGAAGCGCCAGAGGAGAGTGTTTGCTGTTTTCCGGCGAGGAGTTGGGAGTGCGGTCCTGGATCGTAAGGAAAGAGCAGTGTTAAAACATTTAAAAAAATAAAAAAGAAGCCTTTTTGAAGATAAGATTTTGTTTTGTAGCTTGTTTATTATGATTATTATGTTGTGTTCAATGATTTACCTTAGTTTTAATGACAGATTTGATTTTAAAAAGAGTAAATTGAACTATAACCACATTTAATCTCTTCTCAAGTTGGGCAAAGCTACGGAATTTGGTTATTTCAATATGCATAACATTAGCTGCATTTGTGAAATACGTTTACTGTCAAAAATGACGTTTCATCTGAGGTGTTTACCATTCTAATTATGTATACTATAAAAAAAAAAAAAAAAAAAAAAAAAAAAAACAAGCAGATTGACTGCAGCGTTACAAATTTAAATAAGTGCAAAGCAAGTTTATTGCACTTTTTGTTCCACTAAAATAATTACTGATGATGAAAATCGAACTGAAACTCTCAAAAACTCTGTAATTACTAATTACATGGCTGGAAACATCGTGTTAAAGTCCTACAGCTGCTACGGTCTTGTTATTTATTTATTTATTTATTTTTATATGAAATCGCCAAAACAAAGTATATCTGCCGGAGTTCAATGAGCACCGTTTATATCCGTTATCCGCCGCACGCGCGTAAAGGAAGGACATTTTCAACAACATCTCAAACTTTTGACAAACCTGAAGAAATGCCTGTAGTGTGTCGTTCCTCAGCACAGCCACAGCTGCCATGGCAACACTTCCTCGAGTTCCCCAAGCTTCCCGGTTTAAAAGCAGCCAAATTCACTTCTTCACGAATACTTGAAAACGTATTCTCACGGAAAGTGCGCGCGCGTCGCTTCCTCTCCTCCAGCTATCCCTGGACTATCTGAGGGAGTGAAGGATCACTTCTTTGGATTTGATAAGGACTTTGGTGGGCCGCCAGCCAGTCAGGAGTGAGATTTATGACTTTGAAGTTCGCCGCTGCCCAATCATCAAAGAAGAGCGGCTCTTTGAGAGGGGGAAGCAAATCCTCTGAATCCACACAAAGCTCCTATGGTGTGTTTGTTGCTCTGGATAAAAGGGCTGATTATTAGAGGGGGGATGGGACGGGTGGGGATAAAGGCGGGACAATTAATGAAGTAATCACAATGTGGGAAATGTATATACACAAATAATTGGATTTTCTTGATCAAAGACCCCCTCGCCGCCTAGAGACCCCGCTACTGGATGCCAGAGTCACCCGATCCCCATTTCTGTAATTAAGGATTTGTTGTGCGACAATAGGACGGTGTGCTATCTCTAGAGATCTGGTACAGGTTCACGAGATAACTTAACGAGGGAGGAATCATTTGACTCAGTAGAAAGTTCACACGTAGTTTTTCTGTCCCGCCATTTAGGCTTATACTCGATACATCACATGTTTGACTTGTTGGCTCTCTCCAAAAATCACAGTTAACTCGCAGTTATTCATGATATAACATGTCATAAAATACACTTATATTGTATGTGTGCAATACATAAACTAGTGCTATCAAACAATTAATCACATCCAAAATAAAAAATATTTTTTTTTTTAGATATTTGTGTGTGCAGTGTATATTTATTAAGTATATATAAAGACACAAATATACAGCATATATTTAGAAAATATTTACATGTATATATTTATAAGCATATAACTAATATAATATCTAAATCTATTTAATATATAAACATAACATTTTTCTTAAATATGTATGAGCTTGTATGTGTATTTATATCTAAATAATAAATATACAAAGTACACACTCATATATTGTGTAAACCAAAACTTTTATTTTGGATGCGATTTATTTGTTTGACAGCACTAATATAAACACAACAATGAAGACATTAAAATTGAACAACTGAAACAAATAAATAAAATATAGGGAATCGGTCCTGTGAGTAAATGCAACAAAACCATTTTAATTTAGTTACAACAGTAATAATGAAACATGAAATATGTCTTTAACACAGACAGCAATTTTCCCACAGACAATTTTTAACAAATAAAACTTTTTTTTTTCTTTGGTTGCACTAATTGCTTGTGATTAAAGACCAAAAAGCACAAGCAACTGTTTATTGTTTTCATAGCTGATGAGACAAATCGTTCAGGAAAGAACAATCCCACAACATCAAGGTGTGGAGGTGACATGATGATGATGATGTTGATGATGTCTTAGTTGTGTGGTTTGCAGGCTGGCAAAGAGGAGGAGATCCAATCTATGAGAAAGTCTGAACATTTTCCAGTTCTCCTCCCTCTGCTCCGCCCCGAACCAGTCAAGCCTTCAGTCTCCAGCGCATGTGACACCTCCGCAAATATCACAGGAATCAAGGACTAAGCATCGTAAAAACCAAAAGTGCCTCAAAGTTAGGATGTGTTTAGGAGTTTCGGAGTTTTGCAGGCTGTCATATCAGTGCAGCTTCGAATATGAGCAGCAGACTAAATAAAAAATAAAAAAAACACAGACAAGACAAGTAAACACCCACAGAGAGATGTGTTTAATCTATGACTTTTTAAACTGTCCCTTTCCAGCAGTTTGGAGGGGTTGATGTGGAAGCAGATCAGCTCTTTTGATGGGATTAAGGTTTCTCACAGACTAATGTGGGAGGAGGGGGATTCCCACCGGGAGGAGATCTGTTTCCCTGCGGTCCATAGAGAAATGCAAGAGGGCACAGTTCTGTTTATTCTTCTTAACGGCCACCTACAATTATATGGTGTTTAACTACATATTTATAACCTACATTTCTGGGTGCCACAGGCTCATACGTTTAAAAAAAGTTTTGCAACCTTAATTTAGTATATGTGGTTCATGCAAAGAGTTTTAAAAGTAGTCGGCACACAATAAATGACAAAACTTGATTTTTTAAATTGTATTTATTTTTAGATAGATTAGGATACAAAACAGCTGACAAGATTATATTGAGACAGTAATACTGTACAAGTGAAACTTGTGAAACACCCAAGTTGATCACTTTCTCCCAAGAGGATGTACACACTTCGGTCTGTCGCTCAGACAAAACAGAAAAAAAGAAACAAATGTAGCACAGTGTGTCAGCCCTTACTCTTGTCATCATATTATTTTAAATATTAACAGTTCAACAGGCTACCATGGGGAGTCCTTATATAATTAACAACAGTTTGCATTTTTCCATTTTATTTTACAAGAAAACTGATATATAACACATTTGTCTTTCGTAATAAAAACGGAAATCCAAATACTGAGAAAATATTGCTACATACATATTTACCTCTCATTATTTTATATATATACAGCATATTTTGTAGCAAAAGTCTGGAGAAAGCAATCTTCAATTAAAGAAAAAAGAGGGGGATTAGTTTTCAGTGGTTACATAAAACACAAATTTAATGGTGTAAATGTCATTCTGATAGCTTGTAATGTTAATCAATGATCTTTACAAATAAAGCAGAAGTAGATGTTATGCAATGCAATACAATGTTTTTTTGAGAGATGAACAAATAATATTCCTCAAAAGCCTGTTTTTCAGCATCATGTTGATAATTTAGATGCCAAGAAACATTAAGATTTATAGGGTTAATACATGAGCTGAATCAAATCACATGCAAATAATGTAAAATATCAGTCTATAATCTCCAAGTTTGGTGGAGTTTGGTGGTGATGCACAACTTTAAATGGATGTCTTCTGACAGGATCACAGCATCGTCTGTGCGTTTTTGATGAAAGCATCAACAGTGAGTTTCTTGATTTTTTTTAAGGCTTCTTTCGGACAGGTCAGAGCCTAACTTTTCATGCTCTCTGGACAGACAGCAGAAGAAAATAAAGCGAAAAGTCTGCAAAAAAGAAAAAAGGGGTTCCACATCTGTCTCGCACACAAGAGCAGGAGAGATGGAAAGGCAGAGAAATGCTCGGGGCTACCGGGTGCGAGAGCCTCAGTAATGGTGTCTCGTATGAGAAAACATCTGTGAATTTCCTCAGTGATCTACAACAAAGTCCAACTCAGAGCAGTCACTCAGCGGCTCTTTGAAGTCTCCCCCTGACAGAGAGCTGCCATTGTGTTCTGAGCCTGACTCTGCTCTTGCTAATTTCCAACATTTTCCCCTGAAACCTGATCCTGTTGCCTGTGCTCAGGCTGGAGTGGTGTGCTGACGGGCCTCGGGTCAGGAGCTGAGGGAGAGGTCGCCCCTTAAACACCCGCTCTCCGCTGTGTGTGGCATCGCAGCTCTGACCCGCTCTGTTCCCGCCGGCCCGGGGTAACTGTGGGGGTCACGTCTGGCTTCCTCGAGCGTGATCAGAGGTTTAGGATTATACACAGGGGCCAGAACATCTAGTTTATGGATTTTTACTCTCACTTTAGATTCAGTCGGATTTGGTTTGAAGCACTGTGCAGATTTGTCCTTGAGACAATCGAGGCTTTCTTCGCTGCTGAATTAATCACAGAAAGCAAGATAATTAACATTTAGTTTTGTGCGCAAATCAATATTAAACAATAGCTGTCCAACTGGAATATGAGATATTCAGAAAGTTCTCAGCTGTACTTATACTAAGTGTCAACTTTATCTCAAATAAAGTGTCTTCTGCGTGCTCTTGTTTGCAAATCTGTGAAATGCATATAGAATCACTTGAATACAATTATAGAGATATAAAGTAGCTGTAGATAGCAGCTCAGATTGTTAGGCTTTGGGAGAATTTGATGAGTTTACATTAAAATTAATTTGTCAACAAACTATCTTGCCAAATCTGATTAAAATTTTAGAAATAATTTCGACCCCTTCTAAAAAATTAGCCAAAAAAGAGAATACCTGGGGTATTTTTATTTTTAGCATGAAAATCGGTGAATCAGGAGCAACAGACTTTGTGTCATTTAATCTGTGTTTGAATCACGGACAAAACTGAGATATTAAATATTTAGTTTGGCATTTTAGGGATTATTTTAAATCCCATTAGTCATCTCACTCAGGGTCAATAATTAAAACTAAACCTAAAACCATGAAAAAGTTTAATTACTTGAAATAAATACTATCTGAAATATAATATAACAAAAAAACTAAACTTAAATATAACAAAAAGACTAAACTTATTTTATGTCAGGAAACATTTCTTATTTTCGCATCATTTAATTTGATTTACTAAAATAACTATATATATATATATATATATATATATATATATATATATATATATACAAAAAATAATACAAAACAGAAATCAATAAACTGACAAAAACACAGCAATTTTTTTTTTTTTTTTTTGTGATTGCAGAATTCTGTAGTTTTTTGTGATTTACAGAATGTAGTTATTCTGTAGTGCTTAGTGTAGAGAAGCGAATGTTTCAAGCTGAATTAGGTGAATTACTTCCCATAATGGTTATGTGTGCATGATTATGACGAGCTGTAAGAAACCATGGCTTGCTCTGACTGTGAGGGACAGATTTGTTGTTGTCTCTCCTGAATGTAAACAGGTCGTGGCCACTTCTTCTCTCAGCGCTCGTCCTGCTTGCGTTTACTCAGTGGCAGCTGCGAGCACCATCTGGGAGGGCTTCAGCAAGGCCAAACAAAGCAGGTTACACCTTCGGCCATGCCAAGTCCTGTAGCCTGTTCCTGGTCTGCACAAACAACAGGGGCTAATCACAATTTCATGCTCTGATTTTCCCCAGACATCTATCCAAGCCCCGCAGGAAAAGAAACTTGAGCTCATTTTCAGGAGATATGGGCTACATGTGCTTCCTTATGGCCGTGCTCACGCAGGACAGACTTCAGATCATACCTCATGATTACAGACTCATGCATTTTCAGGCTCAAAGTTGTTTCTTCAACTATAGGCACTCTTGGAAAGATAAACTCCCTTAAATCACACGTTTCACAGTCTATTTAATTTTAGTTTTTCGCAGCAGATTTAGATGCATCAAATTAATCATTCTGTTTCATTGTGTCTTTGTTATAGCCTTCGGTGGTGGAAAATAAATTTTAAACATTTTCTTTTGCTTGCTAATACTGATTTGACAGTTTTTATTTACCCTACATTAACAATTTAATCATATTTTAACCGCTTTTATAAAGTTTTACAAACTAAAAGCTTGTTTGCAAAACAATAAAATATGTATTGCAGTTCTGTTGAACTTGTGTATCACAGTTTCCATAAAAATATTAATTAGCACAACTGTTTTCAACATTATTTTTTTAACATCAAATCAGCATGTTAGAATGATTTCTGAAGGATCATGTGACACTGATTAATGATGCAGAAAATTCTTCTTTGATCAAAATAATTAATTAAAAATATATGCAACTATAAAGCTATCTTATATTGCAATAACATTACACAATATTACTTTTTTACAGCATTTCCGATCAAATAAACGGAGTCTTGGTGAGCATAAAAAAAAATCATAAATAAATGCTTTCAAAAACAACAAAAAAATCTTAACAATTAGTAATGCAACAATTCATAAAATTTTTAAATACAGTTTTAACAATATATTTTAGGATCAATAATCTGGCTACAATGATGAAATGTACACATAAAGTCATTTTTAAATGTAAAAAACAAAAACAAAAAACAAAAAACAAAATAAATTAAGCAGTGGTGAAAAGTTTCCAGAAACTTTTGGATTTTTTTTTTTTTTTTTTTTTTTTGAGATCTAAAAGAGCCTATAGTTGAGGAAGCACACTTAAGTTCATGTAAATCAACTGGCAAAGTAAAGACTAGTTTGGTATATCTTTTAGACCCAGTTGGCTAATAGCGATTACTCCTGAGACAGATGCCGAACATTGGCCAGATTTGGCCATAGCCCACATTCAAGTCCAAATGCAGTGGGGCAAAATCTCCCACTTTTATCCCTCCGGTATTCACTTAGTGCTCATGCAAATGTGGGTAATTCAGCGGGGCATAGAAAGCCCTCAACAAATTGCAGGTGTTAGGAAACCGAAACAAAGGCCACTACAAGCCCTAATGGCATCCAGCATCATTAGCAAGTCTTTGATGTGCGTACTCCACTCACTCTTTTATCTCCTTCTCCCCCTCTCAGCCCTTCTCTTTCTACATCTTACACTACCCCGCTCTCTCCTTCTGTCTTTCTCCTCTACCCCGCTCTCTTTCCGCGGTTCTTCATTAAATCGGTCTTCGGGGAGGGCGCCCACTCCTGCACCCCACATCTGTTTGGCTCTTATGCCTGTCTGTCACACATCAGTCAGCGTAAAAGCAGCACACCGCTAATCTGCAAATATCCTAAAGTACCTGTTTATTCTGAGGGGCGGCGAGCAAAGACGGCAAAATAAAGTGTTTACTTTCATTCCCAGTCTTATTATCCCGACGCGATTACGAGATGTGGCTCACATAGCAAATGAACATATACGCAGGAGTGTGTGTGTTTCTTGTGTATCAATGGCAGGTTACCTGCTTTACATCCCAGCAGGTTTGAAAGAGAGGCTTTGGAAACACTGCTATTCAAAACTCTTCCTTTGAACTCTAGAGGATATAGAGACAGGACAATGCCAGTCTATTTGTGTTCCCCCTTTGAAGTCCACCCTGTCTATTAGTATGAGAGAGTGTGCTGTCTGACAATAAATACTGCTCTATCTAAAGATTACGGCTGCAAAATATCTCCACATACTTGGAAAAGAAAACACATGCTCTAGAACAAACAGGGGAAAACTGTTCGGCGTTGTGTGCCGACCACATTAAAAGAGATCGCCGGGTGCTCCAGATGCAGAGGGTGCTTTAATGAGCGCAAAGAATAGGCCGTCCTGGTTTTATGGAGACTTATTGAGATATTAAAGAGCACAGGTGCCGGCCCAGCATTGTTTACCGGAGCAGACACAAGTTAGGGTTCATCGATTGCTTTAGCTTGTCAATAAAAGCATTGTGTTTGACAGTTCCACAGCTCTCTTTAATTCTGAACCTGCTTCTGATTATTAAACAATACGTCACACGAACTTTCTTCAGTCTGATGTTGTCTCGGTTAGCCGAGGATGCCCACTGAAGAACAGTTTACACCATAAAAGGGCGAACTTCAGAGGCAAGCACAAAAACTAGAGAGCTTGTTCAAAATTGATTTCCATGGCAAATCAGGGCCAGAATAATCTAGGGAACAAGATCTCTCTTAATGGATTCGATGTTCTTTAAAGAGGCACTCGCGGGTGTTAGAGTGACCTATTTCAGCTGGCGCTTTTCAGAGGAACTAAATATTCTCAGACGGGGAATAATACTCGCAGAATATTCTCATTACTGCCTCATCCAAGCGCTAGAAAACTGGACACAGCCAGCTGTGATTAGCACTAGAACTATTCAGCACACTCACGCTAGCCAAACGTCTTATTAACACAACTTTATGATGATCATTTATCTGCCTCTGTCTGCAGGCATAGGAATTACTGTCCTTTATAATTACGCATTAATTCATTTCAATAATCGTACATGTAAAGCTACATGTACTTTGTAATAAACAAGAAATAAAGGTAACACTTTAGCACAGGGACCAATTTTTAAAACTAGTTGCTTATTAGCATGCCTATTATTAACATATTGGCAGTTAGTAGTGCTTATAAAGCACATATTCTGCATGACCATATTCTACCCAATACTTAATACATATGAACTATTAATACGCAGCAAATTAGGAGTTTATTGAGGCAAAAGTTATAGTTAATGGTTTGTTAATAGCGAGAATTGGACCTTTAAATAAAGTGTGACCGAAATAAATCTACACTTTCAGTTGAACATAAAAATGAATTCCAAAACCCAAATCTGGCTAATGAGTGTTTGTTATAAGCAGTATTGGGCAGTATCTAGTTACAGTAATAATATTACATTAACTAGTAGCGTATCTAATACTAATAAGATTTCAGTAATAATTTTACAGTTACCACACTCTCAGAAAAACCTTTTTAGGTAGGCCTACTAATATTAACCTATAATATATTATTATGGACTCTTTTGGTACAATGGTGTGATTTCTGAAAAGGTATCACCCCGGTGACATCTTTTGTACCTTTTTTTTTTTTTTTGAGAGTGCATCCATAAAACAGTTAGTTACTTAGTTATTTTTGATGCCTAAACCCCAACTTTTATGAAGTTATACATCTGAAGTTATGTATACGTATACATATACATACATATACAGGTGCTGGTCATATAATTAGAATATCGCCAAAAAGTTGATATATTTCACTAATTCCATTCAAAAAGTGTAACTTGTATATTATGTTCATTCATTGCACACAGACTGATTTATTTCAAATCTCAAATTAAATATCTCAGAATATTTTAATATTGTGCAATGGTTCAATAATGAAGACACCTGGTGCCACACTCTAATCAGATAATTAACTCAAAAACCCTTTAAATGATCTCTCAGTCTAGTTCTGTAGGCTACACAATCATGGGGAAGACTGCTGACTTGACAGTTGTCCAAAAGATGACCATTGGCACCTTGCACAAGGAGGGCAAGACACATAAGGTCATTGCATTAGCTGTTCACAGAGCTCTGTGTCCAAGCACACTAATAGAGAGGCGAAGGGAAGGAAAAGATGTGCTAGAAAAAAAGTGTACAAGCAATAGGGTTAACCGCACCCTGGAGAGGATTGTGAAACAAAACCCATTCAAAAATATGGGGGAGATTCACAAAGAGTGGACTGCAGCTGGAGTCAGTGCTTCAAGAACCACTACACACAGACGAATACAACACATGGGTTTCAGCTTCACATTCCTTGTGTCAAGCCACTCTTGAACAACAGACAGCGTCAGAAGCGTCTCGCTTCAAAAAGGACTGGACTGCTGCTGCGTGGTCCAAAGTTACGTTCTCTGATGAAAGTAAATTTAGCATTTCCTTTGGAAATCAGGGTCCCAGAGTCTGGAGGAAGAGAGGAGAGGCACACAATCCTCATTGCTTGAGGTCCAGTGTAAAGTTTCCACAGTCAGTGATGGTTTGCAGTGCCATGTCATCTGCTGGTGTTGGTCCACTGTGTTTTCTGAGGTCCAACGTTAACGCAGCCGTATATCAGGAAGTTTTAGAGCACTTCATGCTTCCTGCTGCTAAACAACTTTATGGAGATGCAGATTTCATTTACTAACAGGACTTCCAACACAGTGCCAAAGCTGGTTTAAGGACCATGGTATCCCTGTTCTTCATTGGCCAGCAAACTCGCCTGACCTTAACCCCATAGAAAATCTTTGTGGTATTGTGAAGAGGAAGATGCGATGTGCCAGACCCAACAATGCAGAAGAGCTGAAGGCTAATATCAGAGCAACCCGGGCTCTCATAACACCTGAGCAGTGCCACAGACTGATCGACTACATGCCACGCCGCATTGCTGCAGTAATTCAGGCAAAAGGAGCCACAACTAAGTATTGAGTGCTGTACATGCTCATACTTTTCATGTTCATACTTTTCATTTGGCCATGATTTCTAAAAATACTTTCTTTGTACTGGTCTTAAGTAATATTCAAATTTTCTGAGATACTGAATTTGGGATTTCCCTTAGTTGTCAGTTATAATCATCAAAATTAAAAGAAATAAACATTTGAAATATATCAGTCTGTGTGTAATGAATGACTATAATATACAAGTTTCACTTTTTGAATGAAATTAGTGAAATAACTTTCTGATGATATTCGAATTATTTCACCAGTACCTGTGTATATATATATATTGACCAACAGTAGTAAGTAAGGAGTTGAAATATGTCAGGGCATGTCAAAACATCTCAAGGACCCCAAAATCACTTCAGACCCCAGAGGGTTTAATGTGCAGGATGAGCAGATTGATCTGATGATTCATTACCCCAAAGTGTTGATTATAATAATTAAAATGGGATGATTGTCAACAAAGTCACTTGGAAAACACTAGAGCAAATTGATCCACTTCTTTAGTGGCAGAAATCTATTGAAAAAAAATGCCAGATTGGGTTGTTAAAAAATGTCATACATCATTTCAACCGAAATATAGGCAACCTCTTCCACTTCTTCATAATTTTCAAAAAAAAAAAAAACCTTCATAAAGTTTTTGCCATCTCTAAGTCAAGTCAAGTCAAGTCACCTTTATTTAAATAGCACTTTAACATACATCCCCTGATAGCCACCATTTGTATTGTAAATATCTGTCTAATATTGCAAGTGTTTGAATTTGTGTGCAATATTTATTCATTCTTTGAAAATTTAACCTTGCCAATAAGGCAAGCAAGCTTGTTTGACCTGAAAGCAATTGAAAGACATGGAGGGTGTTTGAGAGAAAAAGATCTGTCTACATCTTCACTAAAGATCAGATTTTCTTGCGGGCCCTGCGGGGTCAACAACTGCAGATGAACCAAATGATATGCAAATAAAAAAAAAAAAACAGCGCCACAAACCGGCTTGTGTGCGTGGTGCGGCCCTTCTCATCCCAGAGAGAGCTATGTCCGGAATTCTTCATCTACAACCAACATCACGGCAGGTCCATGAATGGAGGTGTTGAATAAAAGATTTGGAGAAAAAGTAATAAAATTTTTTTTTTTTAAAGAACAAAGTTGAAAACAATTTGAAATGCGAGGCATTCATAACAGTCTTATCTTGCTCTCTTCATGTCTTTTTGTCTCCGTGTTTCTCTGAGGGGGGATCAAACGCGAAGAATCACTTTTCATGTGCTAATGTTATCTGCCTCCTTGAGGAGAATTCAAATTAATGATTGTATCATTATTGGTTTGATAAACTGTGTTTAATGAAAGAATTATATCAAGGATGTGAATCAAAAATAAGAAAGACATTGTAGGGTATTCCTCAAACTTTCCATAACCATGAGAGGCTTTGAAATGCAGATATTGCCTGACGCTACGAGATAAGGTCAAATCCATCTCTGAGAGTGCAGGGTTCAAATGTCATAAACATCTCAACGGGGAAGGGCCCTAAAAAGCAGTTTTACACAATGAGGACAATTTCTTTTAAAATATTTTTAAACAAACATTCATTAAATGTTTAGTTAATTTATTAATTGATTTTCAGCACCATTTTATTGCTTATGATATCAAAAAAAAAATTAGGGGTAAATTACCTTGACAACTTTATATAAGAACCTTTTTTGAAACTACACTTAAACATGTCTGAGTGTCATGGGGGGGGGGGGGGGGGGGGTGAAATGCTATTTCATGCATACTGAGTTTTTACTCTGTTAAAGAGTTGGATTCCCATGCTAAACATGGACAAAGTTTCAAAAATTAAGTTGTACGTTTGAAGGAGTATTTTTGTTACAAAAATACTCCTTCCGGTTTGTCACAAGTTTCGGAAAGTTTTTTTTCGATATGGGTCTGTGTGATGTTAGATGGAGCGGAATTTCCTTATATGGGTCCTAAGGGCACTTCTCCCGGAAGAGCGCACGGTCCCGTATAGCACAGCACTGAGAGCACAACAGACTTCACTGATCAGAGCGAGAGCATCGCGAAATGTCACAAAACAAGTCTGTTTTTGGTTGCGAGGGCAAGACAACCCTGCACAGATTACCAAAAATAAAAAATAAAAAACATTATGGGACCAGTGGACAGAGTTTATTTTTACAGAGCATCGATGGAGTTGTGCAAGTGTTTGTGTTTGTTCCCCTGCATTTCGAAGATGCTTGTTTTACAAACAAGGCCCAGTTTGACGCCGGAATTGCACATCGTTTATTTCTTAAGAATGATGCAGTCCCAACGAAAAAGGGTCACGATCGTGTGTTGGAACCGCAGGCGGTGAGTAAAACTGCTTAAAATATCTCTGTGTTGTTAACTTAGCTATCGGCGCGTAAGCACATCAAGTAAACCTTGTACACCTTTAAAGAAAAAAAAAAAGACGACATAAAGTGGAACTTAGTCATTTTCCAAAACCGCTAAGCAAATATATACAGTTTCAATACATACCACATAGAGACGTCCTGCTGTAGTCATTGCTGCTGCTGCTCTCGTTCAGTTTCAGCCTCTGGATCTGATTCTGGATCATAAATAAACTCTGAATCTGACTGTTAGCCATGATTTGTTTTGGATGATGGTTTTTTCACGGTTCACGGTAATGTCACAGCTTCCAAGCGCTCTCAACGCAAAAGCCTACTCGCGCTCGTGATTCTTTAGCTCCGCCCACACGTCACGCCTCCAGACGCTCGTGTTTTTCCGAAAAAAATTGGCACAGACTATTTTTCTCTTATAAATATAATAAAACTAAAGACTTTTTGCAGATATGAAGGATGCAGTACTACTCTATAGGTACTCAAGATTAACAGGAGATTGAGTGAAAATGAGCATTTCACCCCCTTTAATGTCTTTTATTCAGTTGGTGTTTTGGTGATTTTCAGTGGATATATGACACGGTTCCACTAGCAGAGGAACCAAAGGTGTAGACAATCACACTAACTATCAACATGATGCACTACTATGTAACAAAACTCACAACCACAAAGTGTCACATTACTGGTTGATTCATTTAATCAGTTATATAAAAAGCTCCTTTCCACTATCTAATAATGATAAAAAAAAAAATGTTTGCACCAGGGTTAATTTCGTTAACGAAGACAATGACGGAAAATATTCGTTAACGAAAAAAAAAATCTGTGACGAAGATGAGATGTTGACAAGCTAAAACTAATATTTGATGATTAAAACCATGACAAAATTTATGCCGCGTCCGGACATTCAAAATACATCCTATAGGCTACTGTCTTTAGCTACTGGATTGCAGTCGGATAAGGGGCATTTGCATATCTAGTCTAAGTCCATAGACTGTGATCTATTTTCAGTATGGCAGGCGTAGTGTATGGATAGCCTACAAAAAAAGCGAACTAGTGATCTGAAACAATGACCTCAGCAACAATAGAGAAATATTACTGAATATTTTAGTTTGAAGACTACATATAAAATAGCTACCACAATAAATGTTGGTAACTTCAGCTTGACTAATAGTAATGACTAAAACTTGTCAAAAATGCAATGACTTTTCGTCGACTAAAGCTAGACTAAAACTAGACTAAAACTATGAAAGATTTTTTTTTGTTCTCACAAATTTTGTTCATTTATATCTCACAATTTTACACGCATAGTTATCTATTTTATTAGTAAAATTTCAGTCAATGTTTTCCTTTAAAAGTGTGTTTGCTATCTTTAAAATAAATGCCACTTGGTTTGATAATGCAGAGATGTTAATGTATTTTTAATGTCTAAGTATGTTTTGGGGCCACTGTATATGAGTAGAAAGTCATCAGAAAGTCAGAGTTTCTGCAGAATAACTGCTGTTGTGTCCTGAATGACTTTAACGACACCACAGGACATCAATGTCTCCAAACTCAGTGAGCTCTGTCATTAAATTCTTCATTCATTCATGCCATGTGACATCTGCACTGTCTGTCAGGTGTATTAGGGTGAAACGTGTCTGATCCGACAGTCTGCCATAGCAAACAAGACTACAGTCACAGAAAGTGGTGAAAAAATTAGAAGAAATAAAGGGCAACAAATAACAAAGCAGCCAATGAGTGATTTGTTCATATTGTTGGGATTGTAATGCTGTGCTTGAAGTTACTGAAGACTGAAACATGTTTCTCTGAAGAACAGAGAGAGATGCTGCCACTGCCAGTCCTGTGACGAGGATACATCTTCATTCATTTTCTTCTACAGATGGTTGAGTTTCTAAAATCTGACTGTATGAGTCATGTCTGAAGCCAATTTAATAAAGCAATAATTATTGCTTTATTGTTATTATATATTGAAAATAGCAGAGGACCTTGGACAGAGGATCCTTGTGGCACTCCATACTTTACTGGTGATAATTGAGATGACTCCCGTTTAAATAAACAAAGTGGAAGCAATCGGACAAGTAGGATCTAAACCATCTTAAACCCTGCCTTTGAATTCCTGTATAGTTCTGTAATTGATCTATAAGTATGTCAAGATCTATGGTGTCGAACGCAGCACTAAGATCAAGTAAAACTAGCAATGAGATGCAACCTTGATCTGGAATGCTGGACTGATCATTTAAACATTCTGAAAAGACAATGTTCATTTTATAACACACAGCTCTACCTGAGACCACATATAAACTTGTTTATTATTCTATTGTTATTAATTCTATATTAATTCTCTACACTAATTTTATTACTTGGTACAAGTACAAAAACTGATGCAACCGGTTCGTTCGTTCGTTATCTGGCTCGGCTCGGTGTTCATCTTCAGTTCTCTCTTCACAGCAGTTCAGTCAGTGTACTGTTTGAGTAAATGAATTACTACAGGATATTGGTTTGTTTTAACTCAGAGGGAGTGTCAGCCACATTAAAAAAGTTAACAACTTAAGTCATTTGTGGATTAATGCTTATTGGAGACGCAAACCGTTTCAAGCGATTCAGTTCGATTCAGTGAACTGGTTCAGGAAAAGCCAGTTAAATCAAATGATTTGTTCGGGAACCGGATATCACTACACTTAAAAAAAAAAAAAAAAAAAAAAGTTATAATCTTTTGTCATGCTTTAAAGAAGTTGATTATAGGACTCGATATGTAATTGTAAAAAAAAAAAAAAAAATTGTAATCAAACATGGTAAGGACAAACAAACAAACAAATCAATTAATTTATAAATCTAGTTTTCTTAAAATATATTTTATATGTTTCAGAGAACAAAGTAAGTCACACAGGTTTGTAACAAAATTAGGGAGACTAAATGATGACAGTACTTAAATTTTTGGATGAACTGTCCCTTTAAGTACTTATATCCATGATGTAATATGTATCTAAGTGGATAATTTGGTCACCATGTAAGGTGCTGGCTGTTAGTCTGTGTTTAACTGTGTACTGGGACAGTGGTCTCTCACCGAATTTGGTGGGCGGAGTTAAATGAATCTAGATGAGATAATGGGAGGGGCCATGGAAGTGGCAGTCTTCGGGTTCTGGGACGAGCCAGATAAAACTTCCTTCTCAGGGAAGGCATCTATAGCGGACAGTAACTGCTAATATTCATCATATCCATCCAAAAGCTTGATTTTCCTGAGAAATTAGAGATAAATATAAGAGGGTCACTGATACATTAAGGCAAACAGAATATAAATTGTTTGGGAATCTAAAAATGTGCTTGATGTAAAACAGAATCTAAATTAACTGGATATATCCATAAAAACATACACACATAAATAATACAATAATAAGAAGAATTAATGTAACTGAATTAACTTGAATATATCAGGTTTTTAGGTGGTTTTTCAAGTAGTTCCTTGCAGTAAACATAACATGGATATAAAAAATATATATATATATATATATATATATATATATATATATATATATACAGTGGGGCTCGAAAGTTTGGGCACCCCTTGCAGAATCTGTGAAAATATGAGTAATTTTCATACTAAATGCATGTTATTTTTTATTTAGTACTGTCCTGAGTAAGATATTGTACATAAAAGATATTAACATTTAGTCCACAAGACAAACAAATTGCTGAAATTATTAAAAAACACTCAAAAGTTTGGGAACCCTTGGTTCTTAATACTGTGTGCTGTTACCTGATGATCCTCGACTGTCTTTCTGTTTTGTGATGGTTGTGCATGAGTCCCTTGTTTGTTCTGAGCAGTTAAACTGAGCAGCGTTCTTCAGAAAAATCTTTAAGGTCCTGTAGATTATTCAGTTTTCCAGCATCTTTACATATTTGAACCCTTTCCAGCAGGGACTTTATGATTTTGAGATGCATCTTTTCACACTGAGGACATTTGAGGGACTCAAACACAACTATTTAAAAAGGTTCAAACATTCACTGATACTCCAGAAGGAAACAAGATGCACTAAGAGCTGGGGGGTGAAAACTTGGTGCAAGAATGCGTTTTCATATTATTAATTGTATGAGTAGCATAACCTTATGAAAAAGAAGTGTGTTTAAATGTACTGAATGTGCACTTTTAATTCAAATCTTAAATGTAAAAAAAAAAAAGGGCCAACAAGCGCTAAGCATCTCTCGGGGAACTCCTTCAAGACTGTTGGAAGACCATTTCAGGTGACTACCTCTTGAAGCTCATCAAGAGAACGCCAAGAGTGTGCAAAGCAGTAATCAAAGCAAAAGGTGGCTACTTTGAAGAACCGAGAATATGACAAATTTTCAGTTTTTTCACACTTTTTTGTTATGTATATAATTCCATATATAATTCCACATGTGTTAATTCATAGTTTTGATGCCTTCAGTGTGAATCTACAGTTTTCATAGTCATGAAAATAAAGAAAACTCTTTGAATGAGAAGGTTTTGGTCTGTACTATATATATATATATATATATATATATATATATATATATATATATATATATATATATATTTTTTTTTACACACATCAAAGGTTGTATTTTTATGCATATTGTTTTTGTAAGATTGATAAGACAATCGTGTAAAAAAATTTTTTAGTTATGGTATACCTGTGTGTTTTGGAAATCTTAGTGTGAAGCTGATGCACTAGGTATAGACATAGCAATAAGAATAATGCAGAGGAAAGAGCGCCATAATCTTCAGTTTATATATAAGCACTGCATACTTCACCAGATGAAGAAAATTCAGTGATACCTCTCATCATTTGTACCTTCTGAGATACAGAGCTCCATGTTACAAATGAAACAAGTTCAATAATCAGTACAGCTTTTTAAAATGACCTCAACTTCATTGAATAGTATTTATTTGTTTATTTTCACAATTGTATTATTATTATGATTAATAATTATTATTATTAATATTACTATTTTTTTCATAAATTTCCCCTTGAGGCAAATAAAGTATACTTTGAGCTTTGTCTTCAGTAGTCCAATGAAATAGTGTGGTAAATTAATTCATAACATTAATTAAATTTACATTACATTTAAACATAATTTCTCAACTAATTTGAGCTCATAAAAACTGCATACATAATAATGATAGACAAATTAGCAAAATACTGTTAAAAATATAAGTATTTAAAAATTGCAGAACAGGCAAATTTCCCTAATTAGATTCTAAATTTAATTGGCTGCATGTCTCTTCTCATTTGTATTAATTTTCTAATATACTTCAATGACCTTTCCTCTATCTCAACTACTTACTTCAGAGTCAAAACATCCAGAATTTCCCTTTGTGGGAGGAAGATCATTTATCACTCTGAAATACTAAAACTAACTCCCATTAAGTCCCCACAGCATCTTCTCTATCAACCCTACTTTTTTCACAGTACCATTTCCATTTCTCCGACTCTTAATGTGTGTGTTTCTCTGTCTCTTTTGAGTTTCTCATGTCTCCAGTTGAATTTGTTTCTGAAACATCTCTGTGGTGAGGCAACTTCAGTGCTGCAAATTAAAGGTGCTAAATAGTGTTTTAAAATTATACAGGCAAGAAAGCTCTCTTACTTTTCACAGGGGTTAAAAATAATAAATAAATAAAAGAAAGGAAAAGCAAGAAACGGTTAATCCTTTCATAAAGAGTGCTGATATACAGCCTGCTGGAGGTATTAGAGGAACCAGGCTTAACTTCACAGACTGTGAGGTCACATATCTCACAATTAATACATGCATTCTTATATCACGCTTCTCTCCTCCCAAAAATAATAGGGGGGAAAGGGCGCGTCTAAAATAGCTCGTATTTTCAGCTGCGCATTTGCATGAGAAGCAAACAGAGCCGTGGTCTTCTCAGCTCCCCTCCTGCGCTGGTGGGGTGTTTAGATATGAAGAAGGAAAGCTGTTATTTACCCCAGTTTTCTGGGTTTCCTCTTGCTCCCCTGATAATCCAGACTTCTCTGCAGAGAGGACACAGAACCAGTGCACTCAAAGACACACACACACACACACACACATGCACAGAGTTAGTAAAGCTTCAGAAAAGACAAGCGCGAAGCAACGAACATGCGCGAGAGAATCATTAATTTTTAATTCAAAGTGATTTTGTGTTGAATGTGTGCAGATGCTGATAATATCAGAAGTCACAGCATAATTTTTCTTGATCAAAGCGCGTGCGGCTGAGGCTGATGAGGCAGGCATCTTGCTCGGCTTTGATAAACCACATCAATTATTCACCGTGAAGGGAGACATCCTCACATGAAAGCAACAGATAAAGCGCCAAAGCACATGGTGGAGACAACAGAACGGCGGAGCAGCGTGGGGGTGGGGGCTCGGGGGTCTGGCACAGGTAGCTTTAATTGTATTATCATCTGGAAACAAAGTTAGACAAAGGCTTCCATGAAAGGCTTTGAACTCACATTGAGATGGCTGTAATAAAGAATGTCTTTCGGGCTGTTCAGGAGCCTGGGCTGCTGTCCTCTTCGCCGAGGGGAACGGTGATGTAGCTTCACCATTGGAACTGTGGGACACACACACACACACACACACACACACATACGTGGGACGGATCAGTGACAGAGTATGTGAGCGGAGCGGAGTGGGAGCGGAGCGTGGAGTGGAGCGGTTTGGTTTTGACAGGAGCGAGGAGCGGATTTTTTAAAAGTCGGAGCGTTGTGGTTTTCACTCGCTCCAAGAGCGCTCCACCACCGCTCCATCACGAGTACAATTCATGCCAACGGCCCGTAATATAACTGCATATTTAGCAAGTATTCACGTTAAACATATTTAACTATAGCTTGATACAGATGGATCTCTCAAATCAGAAGGTTACAATGATGACAATAGCCGAGCGGGAAGTTATAGGTTAGTTCTCAAGGAGTTTGTCTGTTCCTTTTACTGAATATTTTCGGGTCGAAGCATGATTTAAACAGTTACAGCACATTCACACGCAATCGCTTTCGCAATAATGCATTCAAACAAATGTAATCTTACAGTGTTACTTCATCTGTATCTGATTTTGAATGAGCAGAAATCTTTAAGAAATGCATTGATCTGTAGATAAAATAAAAATGTACTGTTATTTTCATCACAAACAAAATTTGCACAGCAGAATACAGTAATTATATTAATGCTGACATCCATGTTATTAGTTTGGCATGTGGTAGGAAAAAAAACTTTGCACACAATAGCCTAAACCACTTTGAAACTCTCCTGTTATTTTATTTTTTTATTTTAATATAGGCTACGTTATGAACATAACATTTCAAACATACTGAAATACTTTAGCCACGGAGCGAAGGCGGAGCGGTGTTTCTGGTATCACTGAGCGCGGAGTAGAGCGGGAGCGGGAAATTGTGAACCCGGAGCGGAGCTGGAGCGGAGTGATTATTAAATGCTCTGAGCGCGGAGGGGAAATTGTTGCCACTCCACTCCACTCACATACTCTGATCAGTGACACGTCTCCCATTGTGTTGCCCTGCAGGAATTGTATAAGCAGAGCAGCACAAATAAAGCTGACAGCTGCAACATAAATACATCACACTGAACAATAGTGCACTGTGAGATTTTAACTCTTTTGAAGAAGAAGAAAATGTGAGAGCTGTTCACCCTTGAAAAAGTTGAAAAAGTGCTAATTGTGGTAATTAGGTGGTTTTTTTTACTGGTCTGAGTGAATCGAGTGCAACTTTTTTTCATCCGTTTTATTGTTCACCAGACTAAAAAAGGGTTGAACTTTATTTTACAGTGTGTGCACTTACAGTGTATTTAGCTATGAAAGTACTGGGTAATATAAGGTAATTACATGGGTCAAGGTTAGGTTTAGGCATAGGTTCGGTTTTAGTACCTAGTTATTGTAATTACTATAATATAATATAATATAATAATGCAGAAAAAGGCTGTAAAATAAAGGGCTACCCAGAAGTAATGGTATGCCCCTCCATAACAAGCCACATGATTTAAGGTTTGAAGGTGTCATAATGAAGACATTAACACATCACATTACATATAGATACTTAGTAATAACAGTTGTTACAAGTAATTGAAAGCAACCAATCCTAAACTAAACCCTAACCATAGTCTCATGGTAAGTACATGTAGTAAATACATATTACAGAGTATTTAATTACACCGTAACAACAAAACCAATACTTACAATAAACTGTAACCCAATGTTTTTGTTCAAAGCACTATGTATCATTCAGTGACATAGTATTAATTAACAGTAAAACAGTTGCACTTTATTTTACAGTACGTGTACTAACATGTAGTGTACTTACAGTGTCAACATCTAAGAAAGTTCTGGTAATACAAGGTAACTGCATGGGGTAGGGTTAGGTTTAGGGGTAGGTTCAGGGTTAGTACCTAGTTATTACATATATATTGTAATTACTATAATAAGTACATAGTATGTACACGAGGAACAGGACTGTAAAATAAAGTGCTACCAGTAAAACATAAGTATTATTACATTTGAATTAAATTTAAAATAACTGCTTTCTATGTGAATTTATATTTAATATGTGATTTCTTGCTGTGATGCGCAGCTGTATTTTCAGCATCATTCCTCCAGTCTTCAGTGTCATATGATCTTCAGAAATCATTCTAATATGCTGCTATTATCAAAGATGAAAACGGTTGTACGTTAAGAAAACAAAAAACAAAAAAATAAACTGTGAAACGGTTTTCGAATGATCCCTGCCATATCGTTTAAATATGCAGTGTGTACTTTTCACAATCATACATGAGTCCCGACCATCTGATCCACCAAAATTCTGTCGGTTCACAATTATCGTAGATCAAACAGCATGTCAGGAAGAGGAAAAAGAGTCTTGCTTCCTCATGTTCACTAGTAACCTTTCAGATCTACAAACACGACAAAACGAGCAGAAATCCAGGACACCTTTCTACACAGACATCTATATTTAATATCTGGGCCTGTTTCATCTTGCCTTCATTTCAGACGAATCAGAGCTTCTCTGCTCATCATGTTTCCAGATCCTCTGTAAATCTTCTCTAAAACAGAGTTCAGTGATGTAGTCGTTCTGCAGAACGCTCCGGAACAGAATGGCGTGATGGCTTTGAACAGACCGCAGAACATCTCTATCCTTCTCACACTTCAAAGTGTTGAGGTTCAGTCTTTCTATGGCTGGGTGTAATTCTACTTTGCATAGATTTAACTTTCTGCTGCTTCAAAAGAGTTTAAAGAGCGGGTGATGTGCTCTACTGCTGTACACTGATGCACTTGTAATGACTGCACAGTTCTGGTGCACAAGTTCTCCAAATGGGTCAAGAGCACCCAGTGTCACACGCTGCAACCGCTTTCAACTTTAAATTCAAATTTTCTTTGCGCAAAAGTTTACTTTTCCCATATCCCAAGCTTAAGGACTTACAAGCTTCCTGCATAACTGAACTGCTCTGCAAGTCATTTCATGATTGTAAATCAAAACTGGTTTGGACAGAAACTCTATATTTACCCAATGAGCGAAGATCAAACCGGGAGCATAACTGTTTAAGACAAAAATAAGAGATGAAAAATCGGAAAAGCACATTTATGAACAAATTTGTTTTGACAGCAAACCAGTGATTTCATCCAGATACTAAGCATACAGAAGAATATTCCCTCCCAGCAAAATAACACTGGGAAAATTAGTTCACTAAAGATTTGTATCTTTTTTTTACTGAATTAATTTACAATGCATTTGTGCAAATTTGCATGAACTAATAAAAATACAAACCTTCAATACAATGTCACATTTGCTAAATAAATAAAAGGAAGTTATTATTGTAAAGGCAAAAAGGTTTGTAATCACTGATCATTAATCAACATATAATTTGATAAATTGCTCCTCCTCTAAAATGATTTTTGTTGCTCATTCCTCTTCAACTGTCCAGTTTTTAACATCCAATCAATTCTCATTGGATAAAATTAAATCCCACTTTACACTTTTACCTTGCTGAACATCCTCTTATATCATACTTAATTTAGTTGCTTAATAACACATGAAATGTGAGAAAGGACAACTCAACTTGTAACTTTTAGTTAAATGAATGCTGTTTAAACAACAGAGAGAGAGAGAGAGAGAGACCTTTTAGTTATTCTTATAATACAGAGTTAAGTAGTCTGACCTTGAGCCATTAGTGATATGTAAGTCTCACTACCACACACACACACACACACGTGGGTTAGTGGCTGATCCTCCCCCTTTGTCTGGGAAATCAGCAGCATTTGATCCCGAGCTCTCCCTCATTGCTGCCACTGTTGCTCTGATAGACCAGCAGCACAGGGGCAGCCAAAAGCCATCTAAACGCTCTTCATCTCGTGCACCTAAGGCCTGTGTACCAGCAGAATTGAGCAGAATGCCACCCTATAGACAAAACCAGCCGCATAGCCCTCTACACACTCTTAGCTTTTTTTTCTTTGAAAACTGTTAGACACAAATGTTTATTGAACTGGCCAGATAATTATAATATAGTATGAATTTATTAGAACTTTCATTACAGTAGTTTTTTTTTTTTTCAACTGCTTACACACATTTTCAAAACTTTACACACAATTCCATGAATTGCACACAAAATGCAAAATGCCTGGCATGTATTGCAAAATGAAAGCACTGGATTCGAAATATCAACACACCTCAAAAGCAAACATTTGCAAACACCTTTGCTGTAATATTAATTCCTGTTACATTTTTGTGTGTTATATTAAGAATTGTGTGATGTGTTTTGCTAAAGGTTTTTTGATTGAAAACTGAGTCAATGGCCACAAACTAATGTATGGTTTTGAAGATTTGGTGTGTGCTTCTGCTATTTGAGTGTCAGCTTTCAGAAATTTTGTTACAAGTAAAGATTTTGCGTGTAAGCAGTTGAAAGAAACTGAAATCATTGTTACATTTTTCATGCATATAGAAACAGATGTCTATGTTTACGTAAGTACTGTATTTTGCATCGATTTGATTTAAAGGAGACATATTATGCCCCTTCTTACAATATGTACTATAAGTCTCTTTTGTCCCCAGAATGTGTCTATAAAGTTTATCTCAAAATACTCCACAGACAGGGGCGTAGCAGCCATTTTAAAAGTGGGGGGGACAGCTGTATGGTGATTTGACCCAAAGCTGATGTTCATAATAAATTCTAAATAGAATACCAATTGGCATTTTACTTTTTCAAATTTGGGAACATGACATGATAGCTTACAGGAACCTATTTTTTTTAAATCATACTCAAAATTTAAAAATACTGCAGGACTTTGAGACCAATGGGAGACCATCTATAATTTTTTTTATTTTTTATGAAATAAAGATATTTTATGATATTTACAATATTTCAGTTGCACTACATTTGAACAATAACTTTTCTTTTTAACAGTTGGACAAAAACAGGTGTTAAATAAGTATACAGATTACATCTACAGTAATTTTATACAACATACATTTTATGAAAAATATGAGACAGATAATCTGTGAAAAAAATCAAGCTCCTCCGGCTCCTCCCAGTGGTCTAATTGCCATTTGCAGAAATACATCACTCCCGGTAAAAAATAACCAATCAGAGCTGCGGTCCGTAACTTTGTTTGTGTTCAAAATGTAGAAAAATGTATATAATAAGCGAGTACACCATGAATCCATTTTCCAAACCGTGTTTTTGGCTTGTCCTGAATCACTAGGGTGCACCTATAATAAGTGTTTATATTCGGACTATTTTAGATTGCTTCGGGGATACCGCGGCGGAGTAACCCAGTACCTTTGTGATTCTTCATAGACATAAACAGAGAGAAGTAGTTCCGGCTACGATGTTCTTCCGCAAGACGCAAGCAGTTCTGTTTATTAACCGCTAGAGCGTCAAAAGGTCCCTACCGCAGCTTTAAGATAGTCAATCTGCTTTTTTTAATACAAATCTCACCTGTACACATTCTGGAGAGGTTGAGCAACTGCCCCCTCTCTCTGCCAGTGACGTCACAGCCTGCCTTTCCTACAGACCAGTTAGGACATAAAGTAACAGTTATGAATTAAAATAATAAAATTTGATAAAGTATTTTAAGATATTCGTTGCAAAACAAATATGATTTATTGTGAAATGATAATTTTACTCCGCGAGCAGCACGTAGACAAACAAAAGACAGCAGAAACCAATAATATTGTTACGTCTTATTTAGCAGACGCTTTTATCCAAAGCGACAATTAGGAGAGCATTTAACACACTGAATCCGGCGCGACGTGACGAGGTCCATACGGGTTCAATAGGTTAAATCATAACATGAAAACTTTATCGCGCGATTCGTGTCATCGCGACATACTGTAACATACTTACAGTGTGTGTTTGAAAAAAGGATGTAATCGTCCTTTGCTTTTTTCTGGGGTGCATTTTATCCCAGACTGCCTAATAGCAAAGTGAACAAACGAACGAACGAAAATTCAGAAGAGCAACAAGAGATTTGAAGCTCATAGCAGACGCGCCCAGGAGATGATTCGCTCTGTGATTGGCTGAATGTTACTTCACTCAAATCTAAGTAACAAATCAGAGAACACTACAGGAAATATTCACGCTGGATCCTAAAAAAAAAAAAAAAATTAGCAGGGGTCAGAATCACCTGTTTCTAAAAGTGCGGGGGACATGTCCCCCCCGTCCCCCCCGGTTGCTACGCCCCTGTCCACAGATCATTTATTATATCATTTTGAAAATGCCTATTTTCAGTGGAAGCAGAAACAAGCTGTTCCTCTTCAGGAACTCGAGCTGCTTCGAACGCTTTGGGGAAACACCTTTGGCAAGGTCAACTCTGAATATCGTGTGCAATCTGTCCAATGGAAGGGCATGATGTCACGGGCGGGGTGACGTAGCGACCAGGAAGCTATAAAGGCACGTGCCACGCAGCTGACTTCAGCTTCTTGTCTTTCAGCAAGTGCTCTGTGTATGCATGTCATTCTGTCTTGTCAGTCTTATTTATTATCGTTTGTCACTATTAGCTCCTTTAAGTAGCTATAGTATGTCAAAGAGCAAAGCTAAGACTAGGCATCTGAAGGGTGAATCCAGACCTCGTTCAGATTGTGTGTTCCTCCCTGCTCAACAAAGCTAAACAATAGAGGCAGGGATACACACAGTCTGTGAGTAGTCTGCCTGGGATCGAAGCGCGCTGCGTATGATTTCACGTGCGCTTCGATCCCTGAGGGCTCTCTTCGAGAAGTGAGCTTTCGCAAGCGTTCCTCGCGATACCGGTCCCGGTTTCACGGAGGCGGAGCGGCGCCGGCATTCGTTGGGTTCGCAATTCGATCTGCTGGAGGGAATGGAGATGGGCACGTCCTTATCTCCTACTTTACCCATCAGATCTGCCCAATTCCTGGGTGTCCCGAAGCCTGAGCTTCGGTTCTCCCCCCCGAGCATCGGGCTTGATGCTCTGCCTTTATTTCTCCCTCAGGAAGTGGGTCTACCAAGCCTGCCAGAGTTTCAGAGCGCAGAGGCTTCCAGCGAGCACTGCTCTCAGTTATTTCCGCCCGTGAGCGTAGCGGAGCTGAGACGCTTGCTGCCCCTTAGGGGGCCTCTTACACCAGAGGTCAGTCTCGAGAGACTGATTGCCTTAGTACATTAGTTAGCAGCGTGGAAACTACTGCCAAATGTATCTCAATGGGTCCTGCACACAGTAGAAAGAGGCTATTGCATTTAGTTCAGCCATCCACCACTGACATTCAGTGGGGTTACACCGACAATAGTCAGCCCCCAGTAGGCTCTGGTGATGGAACAAGAAGTGAATACCCTATTAAGGAAGGAGGCCATCGAGGTGGTCCCTCCTCTAGACAGGAAGTCCCGGTTTTACAGCCGGTATTTCATAGTTCCAAAGAAGGATGGGGGTTGCGTCCGATCTTAGACTTAACGTCATCTAAACCTCTCAGTAATGTCACTGAAGTTCAAAATGCTCACTGTCAAACAGATTGTAGCTCAAATCTGGGGGTGAAGTAGATATGGAGAGTTTTTGGACCTTTTTGCGACTCAAGAGATATTGCAATGTCCCCTCTGTTTCTTTCTAGTTCATCCAGCTCCTCTGGGACTGGACGCTATGGTACAGACCAGGCTGAGGCTTTGTCTGTATGCCTTTCCCCCTATCGCTCTGCTCCCGGGAGTTCTGGCGAGAATATGCCGGGACAGGGTCCGTCTTGTATTAGTAGCCCCGTTCTGGCCGGGCTTAGTATGGCTCGCAGATCTGATCTCTCTCCTCGACGGTAGATACCCCCTAGTTACACATTTCCAACGTGGTGCACTGAGGCTGAGACCTCCAGTACGGTCCCGTGTTCCCCCCTGGCACTTAGTTGTGCTGTTAGAAGCTCTTTGTAAAGCTCCATTTGAGCCGATTCATGATATCTCAGATGACATCTGACCCTTAAGACTGCCCTATTACTGGCTATTACTTCTCTAAAGAGAGTTGGAGACCTTCAGGCCCTCTCGGTGGTCCCTACCTACTTAGACTTTGCCGCTGGTATTGTCAAAGCATTTTTATACCCTTGAGCAGGTTACGTTCCTAAAGTTCCCTTTGTTATGCCACAACCCATAGTAATGTAGGCCTTCTGCCCTCCTCCCTTTCGGGAGCCAGACCAGGACAAGCTAAACCGTATGTGTCCAGTTCGAGCGCTGGATGTATACGTCCACAGAGCTCCCCTGTGGAGAAAATCAGACCAATTGCTTGTTTGCTACGGTCTTCCTAAAAAAGGATTTTCCTGCCTCTAAGCAGACCCTAAGTCGTTGAATAGTCGAGGCTATGAGTCCTCTGGTTTTCCCTTTCCTTTGGAAGCCAAGGCTCACTCAACTCAGGGTATGGCTGCCTCTAAGGCCTTCTTAGCAGGTGTGTCCCTCTTGGACATCTGCAACGCTGCGGGATGGTCCACGCCCTCTACATTTGCCAGATTCTACAATCTTGATATGTGAGCCGCTCCTGGCTCTTCTGTCCTCTTGCCTTAGCTGTGCTCTTCGGATACTCACTAGGCAGGGGCTTGGAAGTCTGGCAGTGTTGGCACATCGTTCCCCAAAGCGTTCAACGCAGTAACGAATGTAACCCAGTTCCTTGAAGGAACGAGACGCTGCGTTGCATAGCCATACTCCCAGCACACCTGTCGGTGCTTGCTTCCCTACTCGAAGCTGAAGTCAGCTGCGTGGCATGTGCCTTTATAGCTCCCTGGTAGCTACGTCACCCCGCTCGTGACATCACACCCTTCCATTGGACAGATTGCAAACGATATTCAGAGTTGATCTTGCCAAATGCGTTTCCCAAAAGCGTTCAATGCAGCGTCTCGTTCCTTCAAGGAACTAGGGTTACATTCGTAACCTAAAGGGCATTTTTCTCAGGCCTGTCTCTTTAAATGCAAATGAGCTGCTGCTCCATGTATCTTTTTTCAGAATAGAGCTCCGCCATTACAGTTTATACCTGCTAAACATCTATTTTGGTTCTGATTATCATGTTTATCACACTCAAATTATGTGTTTTATACCATATGAGTTCAAACTATACTGCTATACAGAACACACATCTGAAGCACATGTACAGAAAAACACACATGAGTCGGTTATGTCTGTGAAGGTAAACAGCTGGGATATAAATTGCTTGTTTATTTTAGATCAGTGTGGCAGCAGCAATATACAGTAAATAAATTAATAAATCCACTGCTCTGTTGTTTCCTCTGAGGTTGGCGCTCTAAACTGTGTTATGTGCTCATCAGTGCAGAATACAGTTAGCATGTTTTGCTCAAACTTTTTTTCATGGCATTAGACACTGTTATCGCTTGCGAAAATGATGGCACTGTGCGTGGAAACGTACATATTAAAGGGTTAGTTCACCCGAATATGAAAATGCATCCATCTTCTACTCACCCTCGACGCATCCTAGGTGTATGTGACTTTGTTCTTACAGAATAATCCAATCAGAGTTATATTAAAAATTGTCCTTGCTCTTCCAAGACTTTAAATGAGGGTAAGTGGGTGTTTGTTGTCATCTGTTCAGAAGAAGTGAAATAAAGTGCTTGCATCTGTAATAAAACATCCCTCACACAGCTCTGGGGGGTGAATAAATGCCCCTTGTAGCGAATCCATGCATTTTTGTAGGAACAATATATAGATTTCAAATGTAATTAACACTTTTTTTTTCACTTCAGCTGACTGTGAGGATCTGGAAGACAAGGGGTGGTAATATTATAATGAGATTCCTTTGCCACGTTAGCAAGGGAGTGAAATCAGACGCACTCATTTTTTTAGACACATGCAGAAAAATGTTTACCAAAACAAACTTACTGTATTTATCTTTTTCATGTTTCCTTGGTTGGTAGATGCACCAGGGGCCTGATTATAGCACTTAAAACATGGAATAGTCAGATTTTTATGATATGTCACCTTTAAGAGAGAGACTCAGAATGTACACATAATGTAAATGTTTCAATCTCTCATACAGTTTGCATGTAGAGGTAGATTTGACAGCACTGAGAATGCCAGGTTCAGGGAATCGATGCAGTATCACAAGACAAGAAATGTGATTATATTAATATGTTACTGCATCAACAAAGTTCTGATTTGCAGTTTATTGGCTGGTTAGTCATTTGTCTATCACAGATGACAAAAAATAAATAACTAAAAAATAACAGGAATAAATAGGGAGCTGGACAAGCAAGCAAATTCTAAACTTTAAGCAAGGTTTCATAATAAATTTCAAACAAAAATAGCTTTTACACAGTTAAGATCAGAAAAAAAATTAGGGCCATTGAATGATATATATATATATTTTTTTTTCACTCATTCCAAACTAAATATTTGCAAGAGCAGCAGCACAGTCTTCAACACTACATATTGTACACAGCTAGTCACACTGGTGAAACCAGCTTATCACCGGTGTACCTCAGGTTTCGGTATTGGGACCTCTTTTCTTCTCAATAAACATCACATTATTGTGACTAGTCAGGCACAAAAGCCTGCTGGAATGATACGGTAACTCCATACTCCTCCTGAGTAATAATACTCCTGTAGCACAAACATTAGTGCATGGTGCTAACAATAGCAAGGACATGGGTTTGATTCCCAGGTAATGCCTGAACAGATAACATGCATACCTTTAATGCAAAGTTTCTTTCGATCAAAGCATCTCCCAAATGCATTTGTGTTTAAGAATGAGAACCATAATCAGGCAATATTGATTATATATATATATATATATATATATATATATATATATATATATATATATATATATATATATATATATATATATATATATATATATATATACCCTTTCTGAAGTATTGAACATTTGCCACTGGGTGGCAAGAAACAATGACGGTCACTCAAATCCATTAATGGCACAACAAACCATTGCATGTTTCTCATTGTGTTTGTTTTTGTTGGAAGGGGCAGTAATCTCTAAAGGTTTTCACAAATATAATCCTTTATTCAGGACTTATTGATTTGTCTTATAGACTGTTGTGTGGAAGAAAATAAGAAAAAAGCAATACAATAACCCACTAAGGGGTTGAGTTTTATGTTGTACCATTTGCCTTGCATATCGTAAATGTTTGTATTTGATAGATAAAAAGGCTGAGAATTCTTCTCAGAGATGGTTTTAATTTGACGAGACTCAGGCTGGCTCTTAAAAAGCACCTCTAAATCCCTTGAAAATCAGAACGCGCTTCAGAAACTACATAAAAGAGATGCTAAAAGGGTTTTTAGCCTTATAAACGCGGGAGGCGTATTGATTCCCGTCGCTCACGTGCATGATCACCTGACACGTCTCGGGCTGGGCCGAGCCGTCGGGGTTTGTTTGTACAGATGGAGGAGAGGGGGGATTGCAAGGCAAAATCATCAGCAGCACTCTTTGATGTCTAAATGGAGCATGTGCAGACCAGACCATACACACACACACACTGTTGTACAGAGATACTGAGAAACAACATACACACACACATACTCAGATAAAAGCACAACACTAACCCACATACATACATACATACATGCGCACAAAAATGCAAAGAGAAAACCCATATACACATCAACCTGTCCTGTAAAAGTGCATGCAGACTGCATTCTTAAACCCTCCCAAACTGAGCTACCAAACAAAACTAAAGCGGGAGGATTTCCAGGCCAATCTGGAACTGTTCTGACATCAGCCTCTCAGTAACATCTGATGATTGGAACTGAAACAGGCTTGTTAAAATCTAATCACAATATCCCAAGGTGCTTTAAGTTACACACACGGTAGAGAATTTACAAAGAACACACACGAACACTCAACTAAACTAAAATAAAATAAATTGAATACTTTTTTTCCGTAAATAAATTAATGCCTATTTTATAGATTTAATATTATGTATTGCAGCATTATTTTGTCAGTTAAGCACATTTTCTCACCAACTGTCATTATAATAATTCATATAGACTTATTCCCATTACTGTGATTTAAAAAAAATAAAATACATTTCATACTGTTATATTCTTCATTACATTCGTTATAATCATACTGTAACTCAGCAGGGAAAATCTTAGACAAAATAATAATTGTCAAATGAAATAAAAATAAACCACTTTATTATGTTTGCTAAAGATAATAAAATTATGTTTAGCAAAATAAAAACTGCTGTGATGCATTCTTCAGAATTATATTTATACTATCATTGAAAAGTGAAGGCTAGATAAGACAAGCCTGCATTAATAAAGCAGACAAACAAAACAAAACAAATCTAAACTAAAAAACGAACAAAAAAACAGCAATATTATGAAACTGGATTGCATTTATAAACAACAATTTTCTATTTGATTCCATTTCAAAACGCAATGTATCCAATCTTCAGTGCCACATGATCTTTCAGAAATATGCTGATTTGCTTCTCAAAAACACTTCTGATTGTAATCAATGATGTTGAAAACAGTTGTGCTACTTATTTTTCTGAAACCACAATACTTTATTTTAAGTAGCCATTGACAAACTGACAAAAGAACATTTGAAACAAAATCTAATTTGGGCCAATCTCCGTGATGTCTGTGGTCAAGGGAAATCTGACATGATAAAACCTGTCTTTGACTCAAAACAGTCACACCTCAGGAGGATGAAGGGAAATTCACCCAACTCATCACCAAGACTTAAACCATAATAGCCCTGATGCTAATATTATAATAGATGGGACAGTATAAGTATCATTTTAAAGACTCAGTCTGTTACTGTCCTGTGTGAAAGTACATCCTGTTAACTCTGTTAAAGTTACTCTGTTTCTCACTGACATTAAGAGGATTGCAAAAGTTGGCACCAATTTAACTAGACTTTCCCACGATACAGCGCTCACTCAGCCAAATCTCACCTACTGAAAACAGGTGGAGAAATGAAGAGAAACGTTTCAAGCTGTTATCAAAGTCAAGCTACTCTTTAAAAAAGTAGCAAGTAGCTAACTACTAAGGAGGCAATATGTTTTACATTATATAAGATGTGATAAGATATGATTTTTATTTATATTACAGAATTATTTACTTTGAAATACTATACATATAAATAATGCTCAACAGCAATCCGACCACTTTGCAGTAGCCCACACAGCTTGTCCTCAGCCCTTGACATCATGTTTTTTGGTCCTGTCTTCTATCACGATTTTGCAAGCAATTGCAAGCAAACGAAGCAATGAGCAAAGGAACTAATGAAAACACGAACATGACCAAATAAGGAAAAACAGGAACCAAACAGAAAACCCAAAGAAAACTATAACAAGACAAGCTGAACATGAGAAAATAAACTAATGAGTTGATTTATTTAATAAGCCTCTGGTAACGGAACTTTTTAGATGCCGACACAGAAGACACATTTCAAAGTAGAATAACTTGCTGTAGCATTGTTTTTCAGAGAAACAAGTATGTGAGCTTAGCAAATATCTGCAAACATATAATTGTGTTTTTTATGCCAACTATAGCCTAAGTTTAATATATTTAGTGGTGATGCATTCAAAAAGAGAACCAGCTCTCAAATAATTCAAAACACAAGTTCTCTGAGAGTGTGCAATCAGCAAAGTAAAACCTTCTATTTATAATATTTTTTTACACAGCCACTACACTGATTAAAGATTGTGTGCAAATTCACTTAAACAAGAAATTTCAGGGCAATCATTATCAGACTTCAAATCCCCTGCTGCGAGCAATGTTCTTATTATTATGCAGAATACACAGGTTTGTTTGTGAGATTAAAGGACAGAGTCTGTTGCTTTATTCAATTCGGTGTGCAGCTCAATCTTGTGCGCCTGTCAGAACATTGTAGTCTGACAGATGGCTGCTTTAACAAATAGTTCCAATAGAAAAAGACTTAATCTGTTGGATTCCACAAACTAAATGTTACACAGCCACAGTATTTCTGATCTAAAACTATTGGATTTTTGAATGTGTAACAGAGATCACTTAGGTAAGTGCATCGTTGTCTCTACAGGAGGTTTTGTACAATTTAATTATTGGAGAAATTATTATGAGGACATTTGGTAACACATTCTTGATTATATTTTCACTAAAGTGTAGAACATTATGCCAAGGTGTGTCTATTTTTCCATCAAGACTTTTCTTTGTTGTTGTTGAAATCTTTAACACAACATATGCATAGTTTTAACAGATGTTTTCCCTTTCCCTGACAAAACTAAATTATAAAAAAAAAAAAAAAGAAAAAAAAAAAAAACACATCACATCAAAAAAACACAAAACCGGAAACAACAAAACACATCATTCTCAGGCTGAGTCCGCCTTTCTTCTAAGTCTCTGATCATTTTAAGTTCTTCTTCAGTACCGTTTTCTTTCCACTTAGTCAACAGCTGCGTTATTACTTGAATTGACTTCAGACCAAACTTTTTCGTCATTGCTTTGGTGTTAGAAAGTTCAGATCAAGTTATATAAACTAGCCTCCCACGAGTAGTGACATGGGACTTGATAAGAAAGTCTGTCAAAACAGGAAAAAAAAATATTTTGACAAATCCAAACGTGTACCAAAACTCAGTGGTTCTTGTAGAGTCCAATACAATGAGTCAGTATTTTCACATCGCAACACTTTAAAAAGTGACCACACTTTAAATAAATTACAATAATAAACAGGTAACTTGGATACAGACATTTTCTTAGGGTTCATACAAATCAAAGTCAAAACTCCAAATTTAATTTAGAGAAGTATCAATGAACCTTTGTACAAATGTTATCCTAAAAGCTGCCGCTCTGCTCTGCAAATGAATCAGACCTTGTCCCCCTTCATCTTTAGACAAAAATAAAACACTTTGTGAAATCCAATCTAAATTATCCCAAAATAAATTAAAGTGTGGTGGATCAATACATGTTAATCAATGCCAAAGAGCAGAGGCTGCCAAATTGTTGATAATTAAAATCCGTCCCCTATAAGACGTTTTGTAAAGTAAAAGCTTCCATTTATTCAAACGATCAACTATTTTTTCTTCTACTCCTTAGAATTTTTTTTTTTTAACAGTCATATAATCTCCCAGATATACACCCAGGTATTTAAACCCATCTTTGCTTCATTTTAACCCTGCAGGGAGAGCAGGTTGGCCATTCGGCCATTTGTCAAATAAGATAGCCTCGCTTTTATTCTAATTTAATATATATATATATATATATATATATATATATATATATATATATATATATATATATCCATCCACTGTATGTTCTGGAAACGGGATCTGATCAGGGCCCCTTGTGCTAAAAAGTTCAGTCAATTCATTCTTTCTTTCTTTTTCTTTTTTTTTTTGTCAAGTCAAGTCAAGTCAAGTCACCTTTATTTATATAGCGCTTTAAACAAAACACAAGCAACTGAACAACATTCATTAGGAAAACATTGTGTCAATAATACACAATGACAGTTAATGGCAGTTCATCATTGAATTCAGTGATGTCATCTCTGTTCAGTTAAATAGTGTCTGTGCATTTATTTGCAATCAAGTCAACGATATCGCTGTAGATGAAGTGACCCCAACTAAGCAAGACAGATTTGGATATTAAAAGTATATTAGTATGTTATGTGTAAGCCAGGTTAAAGAGATGGGTCTTTAATCTAGATTTAAACTTCAAGAGTGTGTCTGCCTCCCGAACAATGTTAGGTAGGTTATTCCAGAGTTTAGGCGCCAAATAGGAAAAACATCTGCCACCCGCAGTTGATTTTGATATATCTAGGTATTATCAAATTGCCTGAGTTTTGAGAACGTAGTGGACGTAGAGAATTATAATGTAAAAGGAGCTCATTCAAATACTGAGGTGCTAAACCATTCAGGGCTTTATAAGTAATAAGCAATATTTTAAAATCTATACGATGTTTGATAGGGAGCCAGTGCAGTGTTGACATGACCGGGCTAATATGGTCATACTTCCTGGTTCTAGTAAGAACTCTTGCTGCTGCATTTTGGACTAGCTGTAGTTTGTTTACTAAGTGTGCAGAACAACTACCCAAAAAAGCATTACAATAATCTAACCTTGAGGTCATAAATGCATGGATTAACATTTCTGCATTTGACATTGAGAGCATAGGCCGTAATTTAGATATATTTTTGAGATGGAAAAATGCAGTTTTACAAATGCTAGAAATGTGGCTTTCTAAGGAAAGATTGCGATCAAATAGCACACCTAGGTTCCTAACTGATGACGAAGAATTGACAGAGCAACCATCAAGTCTTAGACAGTGTTCTAGGTTATTACAAGCAGAGTTTTTAGGTCCTAAAATTAACACCTCTGGTTTTTTTTTCAGAATTTAGCAGTAAGAAATTACTCGTCATCCAGTTTTTTATATCGACTATGCATTCCATTAGTTTTTCAAATTGGTGTGTTTCATCGGGCTGCGAAGAAAAATAGAGCTGAGTATTGTCAGCATAACAGTGAAAGCTAACACCATGTTTCCTGATGAGATCTCCCAAGGGGAACATATAAAGCATGAAGAGTAGCGGCCCTTGTACTGAGGCTTGAGGTACTCCATACTGCACTTGTGATCGATATGATACATCTTCATTCACTGCTACAAACTGATGGCGGTCATATAAGTACGATTTAAACCATGCTAATGCACTTCCATTAATGCCAACAAAGTGTTCAAGTCTATGCAAAAGAATGTTGTGGTCAATTGTGTCAAACGCAGCACTAAGATCCAATAAAACTATTAGAGAGATACACCCACGATCAGATGATAAGAGCAGATCATTTGTAACTCTAAGGAGAGCAGTCTCAGTACTATGATACGGTCTAAATCCTGACTGGAAATCCTCACATATACCATTTTTCTCTAAGAAGGAATATAATTGTGAGGATACCACCTTTTCTAGTATCTTGGACAGAAAAGGGAGATTCGAGATTTGTCTATAATTAACTAGTTCTTTTGGGTCAAGTTGTGGTTTTTTGATGAGAGGCTTAATAACAGCCAGTTTGAAGGTTTTGGGGACATATCCTACTGACAATGAGGAATTTATAATAGTCAGAAGAAGATCTATGACTTCTGGAAGCACCTCTTTTAGGAGCTTATATGGTATAGGGTCTAACATACATGTTGTTGGTTTAGATGATTTAACAAGTTTATACAATTCTTCCTCTCCTATAGTAGAGAATGAGTGGAACTGTTCCTCAGGGGGTCTACAGTGCACTGTCTGATGCGATACTGTAGCTGACGGCTGAATGGTTACAATTTTATATCTAATATCGATTTTAGAAGTAAAGTAGTTCATAAAGTCATTACTGCTGTGGAGTTGGAAAATGTCAACACTTGTTGTGGCTTTATTTTTTGTTAATTTAGCCACTGTATTGAATAAATACCTGGGGTTATGTTTGTTTTCTTCTAAAAAATAAGAAAAGTAATCGGATCTAGCAGTTTTTAATGCTTTTCTGTAGGATAGGTTACTTTCCCGCCAAGCAATACGAAATACCTCTAGTTTTATTTTCCTCCAGCTGCGCTTCATTTTTCGAGCTGCTCTCTTTAGGGTGTGAGTATGCTCATTATACCATGGTGTCAAACTGTTTTTCTTAACCTTCCTTAAGTGTAAAGGAGCAACTGTATTTAAAGTGCTAGAAAAGAGAGAGTCCATAGTTTTTGTTACATTATCAAGTTGTTCTTAGGTTTTTGATATGCTAAGGAATTTGGATACATCAGGAAGATAACTTAACAAGCAGTCTTTTGTGGTAGAAGTGATGGTTCTACCATACTTGTGGTATCCTCACAATTATATTCCTTCTTAGAGAAAAATGGTATATGTGAGGATTTCCAGTCAGGATTTAGACCGTATCATAGTACTGAGACTGCACTCCTTAGAGTTACAAATGATCTACTCTTATCATCTGATCGTGGGTGTATTTCTCTATTAGTTTTATTGGATCTTAATGCTGCATTTGACACAATTGACCACAACATTTTTTGCATAGACTTGAACACTTTGTTGGCATTAATGGAAGTGCATTAGCATGGTTCACATGCAGCGGCTTCTCTCTGTCCAGACAGAACGGTGTTTTTGTGTTTTTTGTCTTGTGAGTCGCAGTGTTTTTGTACGTTGTTGTTGCATCTACCTGTCTGTAAGCGCAAATACAGTCGCGAGTTTCTGCTCAATGTCAGCAGAACCGCATTTTTACAGTTAAACTCTGCACACGCGGAACAGCTGCGGGATCTTGGTCTGCTACGGAGGCCTTCACCATCACCGACCCCCACTACTGCATCTCGCCCACAGCGGAGGCGCCACAAGCGGCGTGAGAGGAAGCAGAAGAGGGGTAAGCGCGGATGTATCCAGGCTAGGCTAACGGCTAACCCACACAAGCCATCTATCCCCACCATCGTACTGGCTAACGTACGCTCGTTGGACAATAAACTGGACTACATTCGATTACTACGCTCAACTCAGAGGACTGTAAGAGACTGTTGTGTTTTTGTGTTCACGGAAACATGGCTTAGCAACAGCATTCCAGACCTCGTTATTCAGCTCGACCAGATGACGTGCTATCGAGCGGACAGAGCTCTTGTCACGGGAGGAAAAACCCGCGGTGGCGGGCTTTGTGTTTACATCAATGACACGTGGGGCCACGATACTGTTGTGATCTGCAAACACTGCTCACCCCTGTTGGAGTTTATGATTATTAAGTGCCGGCCGTTCTATCTGCCGAGGGAATATACTGCTATACTGCTCATTTCAGTGTACATTCCCCCGTTCAACATTATCAGCAACAGGAACGACGCACTAAATGAACTGTACCAGCACATCAGTAAGCAGCAGACAGCACACCTTAATGCTTTTCTCATCATAGCTGGGGATTTCAACCATGCTGACCTTAAGAGTGTGTTTCCAAAAATACACCAGCACATCAACTTTCCAACACGAGGTAATAACATTTTGGACTTTGTTTACACCACACAGAGAGGAGCTTACAAAATCTTCCCCCTCCCCCACCTCGGAGCCTCAGACCACATCACTGTTATGCTAATGCCTGCATACAGACCGCTCATTAAAGTCGCCAAACCAAACCAAACAGATTAAAGTGTGGCCAGAAGGATCATCAGAGGTTCTTCAAGACTGCTTCAACACAACTGACTGGGACATGTTTAAACCGGCTGCCACATGCAATAACACCACTGACCTCCAGGAGTACTCAGAGACTGTCACTGCCTACATCAACAAGTGTATTGATGATGTAACGGTCACAAAAACCATCACTGTCCGGGCCAACCCGAAGCCATGGATGACAAGGGAGGTCTACAGACTCCTGAAGACACGGAATGCTGCCTTCAGAGCTGGAGATGAGGTGGGCCTGAGAACAGCTAGGGCCAACCTGTCCCGTGGCATCAGAGAGGCTAAGAGACAGCACTCCAGGAGGATAGCTCTTCAATTCAGTGACAGCAGAGACACTAGGAACCTGTGGCAGGGGATACAGACCATTACGGACTACAAGCCCCCACCACAGACAAGTGGTGCAGTGACAACAATCTGTCTCTGAATGTGGAGAAGACAAAGGAGATTGTTGTAGACTTCAGGAGAGCACATACTCAGCACGTTCCTCTAACCATCAACTGTGGAGAGAGTGAGCAGCACCAAGTTCCTGGGTGTGCACATCGTAGAGGACCTCTCCTGGACTGAAAACACCGCAGCACTGGCCAAGAAATCACAACAGCGTCTTTACTTCCTCCGCAAACTAAGGAGAGCCAGAGCCCCACCCCCCGTCATGTAAACCTTCTACAGAGTCACGATCAAGAGCATCCTGTCGAGCTGCATCACTGGGTGGTATGGCGCCTGCAACGCTTCTTGCAGAAAGAATCTGCAACGCATAGTGAGAGCAGCTGATAAGATCATTGGTGTCTCTCTCCCCTCCCTCCAGGACATTTATGGAACATGTCTCACCCGCAAAGCCCTCTGCATCACAGGTGATCCCACTCACACATCACACAGCTTTTTCAGCCTGCTACCATCAGGGAGGAGACTGTGGAGTCCCCAGGCCAGGACCAGCAGACTGGAGGACAGTTTCATCCATCAGGCTGTCAGGAAGCTGAACTCCATCCCGAAGTTGCCCCCCCCCCCTCCCCTCTTCTTCCCCAGGCACCACTGAACTATGAACCCCCACCCCCCCCCCCCCACACTAAGTATATGATGGCATGCACTAGTCACTTTGTGCATCATTGGTCTGCTCACTACCTCATTCGGCATGGAACTGACGTCATTCCACTACCTCATCAGTCAGTTAAATAAAATAACTGCTCTTGAGCCTTTGTCACTTGTCACTTGTCACTTTAATCAGAATTAATAAGATATTTTTAATAAGTGATTTTTTTTTGCACTAAAAATCTTTTATCTGCACTGTTGTTCACTTCATTGATTTGCACTATATCTGTCATTTGCCTTGCGCTGCTTTATTTAACTTTATTTTTAATTTTATTATATGCCTTTTTTTACATTCCCTTATTGTGTAGTTGTATCTACATTTTATATTTGATCTAGATTTTTTTTAGGCTTTAATGTTAATGTTATCTGTATGCACCGAGGTCTGAGAGCAATGCAATTTCGATTCTCTGTATGTATGTACTGTACATGTGGAAACTGACAATAAAGCAGACTTGAACTTGAACTTGAACTTTGTTGGCATTAATGGAAGTGCATTAGCATGGTTCAAATCATACTTATATGACCGCCATCAGTTCGTAGCAGTGAATGAAGATGTATCACATCGATCAAAAGTGCAGTATGGAGTACCTCAAGGCTCAGTACTAGGGCTGCTACTCTTCATGCTTTATATGTTACCCTTGGGAGATATGATCAGGAAACGTGGTGTTAGCTTTCACTGTTATGCTGATGATACTCAGCTCTATATTTCTTCACGGCCCGGTGAAACACACCAATTTGTAAAACTAATGGAATGCATAGTCGATATAAAAAACTGGATTACTGCTAAATTCTGAAAAAAAAAACAGAGGTGTTAATTATAGGACCTAAAAACTCTGCTTGCAATAACCTAGAACACAGTCTAAGACTGTGCTCTGTCAATTCTTCATCATCAGTTATGAACCTAGGTGGGCTAGTTGATCGCAATCTTTCCTTACAAAGCCATGTTTCTAGCATTTGTAAAAGTGCATTTTTCCATCTCAAAAATATATCTAAATTATGGCCTTTGCTCTCAATGTCAAATGCAGAAATTTTAATCCATGCATTTATGACCTCAAGGTAAGATTATTGTAATGCTTTATTGGGTGGTTGTTCTGCACGCTTAGTAAACAAACTACAGCTAGTCCAAAATGCAGCAGCAAGAGTTCTAATTAGAACCAGGAAGTAGGACCATATTAGCCCGGTCCTGTCACCACTGCACTGGCTCCCTATCAAACATTGTATAGATTTTAAAATATTGCATATTACTTATAAAGCCTAGAATGGTTTAGCACCTCAGTATTTGAATGAGCTCCTTTTACATTATAATCCTCTACGTTCTCAAAACTCAGGCAATTTGATAATACCTAGAATATCAAAATCAACTGTGGGTGGCAGATCCTTTTCCTATTTGGCGCCTAAACTCTGGAATAACCTACCTAACATTGTTCGGGAGGCAGACACACTCTTGCAGTTTAAATCTAGATTAAAGACCCATCTCTTTAACCTGGTTTACACATAACATACTAATATGCTTTTAATATCCAAATCCGTTAAAGGATTTTTAGGCTGCATTAATTAGATAAACCAGAACCGGGAACACTTCGCATAACACCCTATGTACTTGCCACATCATTAGAAGAATGGCATCTACGCTAATATTTGTCTGTTTCTCTCTTATTCCGAGGTCACCATAGCCACCAGATCCAGTCTGTATCCAGATCAGAGGGTCACTGCAGTCGCCCGGATCCAGTACGTATCCAGACCAGATGGTGGATCAGCACCTAGAAAGGACCTCTACATCCCTGAAAGACAGCGGAGACCAGGACAACTAGAGCCCCAGATACAGATCCCCTGTAAAGACCTTGTCTCAGAGGACCACCAGGACAAGACCACAGGAAACAGATAATTCTTCTGCACAATCTGACTTTGCTGCAGCCTAGAATTGAACTACTGTTTTCGTCTGGTCAGAGGAGAACTGGCCCCCCAACTGAACTTGGTTTCTCCCAAGGTTTTTTTCTCCATTCTGTCACCGATGGAGTTTCGGCTCCTTGCCGCTGTCACCTCTGGCTTGCTTAGTTGGGGTCACTTCATCTACAGCGATATCATTGACTTGATTGCAAAAAAATGCACAGACACTATTTAACTGAACAGAGATGACATCACTGAATTCAATGATGAACTGCCTTTAACTATCATTTTGTATTATTGACACACTGTTTTCCTAATGAATGTTGTTCAGTTGCTTTGACGCAATGTATTTTGTTTAAAGCGCTATATAAATAAAGGTGACTTGACTTGTAACAAGAAGTAGAATTTACAATTTTGGCTATATGAAGTTTGCACAAAACTAAATAATCTGAGATATCATCACCGGGCTGCATAATTTCAACACTATCAACATCAATTCCATTTGACAGTATTAAATCTAGAGTATGATTTCGACAATGAGTAGGTCCTGAAACGTGTTGTATAACCCCAATAGAGTTTTTGTCTAAAATTTCAATAAGCTCTTGATTTTGTTCAGTATCAATAAATTTTACCGAAGTGCCATCATTGCTGCAATGATTGGAAATAAGACTTTCTGGTTCTTATTCATTCCAAAGAAACTTTAAAATATCCTTAAATTCAAAATCAGTTAATAAACTATTACTAAAATGCCACAATTTAGGTTTTATGGATCCCAAAGTCAAAAAAACACTGAACTAAACTGAAAACTGGAAAAATAGAATAATCTCAGAAATATTAAGTCGATGACTAAAACCATAAAATCTGTCCAACCTTGCTAAAGACAACATGTTATTGTATGAATGAAGCCAAGTACACCGCCTCTGTGTTTTAGGAAAATGTCTCCATATGTCTGTTAAATCATGCATTTCTATTAATTGAACAAGTCTTTTTCGAGAAGCCATATGGGGCTCAACATGATTTTAATCAGAGACATTTTCTGTACAGTTTAAGTCCTTCCTATTAAAACAAATCTTCAATGTTACAATCACTTATTGCTTTACATAATATATTAAAAAAAAACATTCTTTCAACTGCATTGCTGGGAACATAGATACATTAAAAAAAACATAAAACAGATTTTCAAATTGAGCTCATCAGTGATGTTTACATCTCATGTTATTCGTTGTGACATAGATCAAATAATTGAATTCAGTGTGTTTAAAGTTAAATGTTAAGTCCAACTCTTCTCTGTTATCCTTTAACACCATAAACACAAAGCATTTAAATGACACTACATATTTTAGTAATGGGGATTTACAGCCAGTTTGAAAAAAATCTATCGGGTAGACCAATTTCCGTGGTGGCTCTAACATTTGTACAAGCAACTCATTTTTAATGACGTTTAAAAGGATAACCTTCTTTGATGGCATGGGCAGCGGTAGCAATGGAACAAACGCCTTGTCAGTTATGACTCCACCTTCAACTATGAAGTTCGCCAACTCAACAGTTTTCGTAAAAACAATAACCGCGTTTTTCATTCTAGAAGCTCTAGACACTTTTTTTTATGGCGTGATGTATTGTGACACCTGCACCTACACCTGCAGTCATTCTGCCAGTAAAAAATACTGGCATATAGACAACCTTCACAGACTTGCCACTATATAAAAAAAAAAAAAAAAACAGAGCAAAAAACAAACAAAAAAACAATACAAGTGAAAAATTAAAAAAGAAAGAAACTTTGTTTGGCACAGTGGCCACACAAAAGTGAATTCACGCACTCACCACGCTCTGTTCACACACTCAACAAACACTCACACCCCTGCACACAGAGAGAGAGAGAGAGAGAGAGAGAGAGATTGTCTGGATAGGCTCCAGATGGTTTGTGTGACAGATACGATGACTATGGTGGTGACAATAAAGGACCCAAAAAATAAATCCCAGATCTGTGTTCATCCTGCATGACATGACATGTTCCCTGCGGCTGACACAGTCAGCAGAGCAGCCAATTAGACACAGTCAATGACTTTAGCTCTGCATTCTGCATAGGCAGCCTAAAAATAAAAAATGATCTGAACAACAATTACATCACAAAACATTCAAAGATTTTGCTCCACACTGATTATAAGCAAAAAATAAAAATAAAAATAAATAAATAATGCATACTGGCTAAAAAAAGTATTTGGCCACTTAATACTTAGTTAAACAAGTCTGAATGCCTTGCAATACATTTAAAATCAAAGCAAGTGTGAATGTCTTCTTGTGAATGTTTTTGAATTATTATATCATGCTTCATTAATTAATGAGTATATACAAAATGTGTCAGTTACGTACTGTACATAACCTTTATTCCCTGATGGAGGGAATGGAGAAGTTATGTTGTGACTCAACATTAGGGAATTCACTTGGGAGCCCAATCATCTTTGACTTTAAGAGAAAACAACAATGAAAGTACATCCACTCTTCAGGTTTTACGCTGAGGAGCCGAGAACTCAAGGTTGTGGCATGGGGACATAACGTCTCCATTCCATCCATGAGGGAATGCGGGTTATGTACGTCACTGAGATGTTCCCCATCAGTCGGTCATTACGAGTTATGTGGTGACTAAACGTTAGGAGTCCATGGAAAGCGCCACAACCTGAATCCCATCACAACCCTATGGCATCGCAAATGTTGAGAAGCAGACGCGTACCAGACAAATGGCACAAAAAGGTAGTAACCTTCCCACAACCCCAGCGATAATAATTTGCCCTTGGTAGCCGCAGGGATCAGAGGGGAGTATAATGCTGCTGGTGATAGCCAAGCCACTGTTCCTTTCACCACATACATTTCTTAACAGAAGGGATTTCAACCTTCAATGAAAGGTTTGCTTCTAGAATTTCCTATTTGTTGTTACAGCTCGGCAGTAATGTTGGGGAAGCAAGCTTTCTGGAGAAGGGCCTACGGAGGCCACATCCTACGCATAAATTTGACTGACCCAGGCCTGGGGCAGTACAACATTTGTAAAATGGGTCCCTGAGGCAGGTCCTACCTGACAATAGGAATGGAAGGACTGCCAGCAGAGACTGACAGAATGATCTGTCAAAGGGAAGACACATGATCAGAGAGAGGGTAATCTTATTATGGAAGAATACACATATAGTATTGCCTGCAGGAAATCAAGCCATATGGACACCTAGCCCAGTACAGGGGCTGACTGAGAATCAGGGCAAATTAACACCAGAACTGGGCCTGCCTTCAGACTGCTCCACCCAGTCTGACTGCCTGGGTTGCTGGAGGATACCAGGGTTTGTTGTCCGGGGAACATACTGGAGAAGGAAAAAAGGTGCTCAATGTTGATGGTGAAGGGGAATGGGTAGCAAGTGTGACACCGGCCAGCTTTTCCCAGACCTCCAGCCCGATGCTCATGGATGCCCATGCAAGCATGCCCATCAACTCCGGGTTTGATTTGACAGCTGCCATAGTAGCCGAGTGTCAGCGCCAGCCGTTGGTTCTCTGCTCTTTTTACAAAAGAGAGGTAAGATCGCAGCAAAGCCATGCTCATATATCCACAACAGGCATATGAGTCATCCATGAACGCAGCTTCATCTTGGCAACTTGGATGCCCAGACGCTTTAAACAACGATCATGCCCGTCCTCAGAAGAGACTAAACAACCACAACCAAGAGGACATGATTTGCTCTTTTAAGAATTTGCTCTTTCAGTTGAAGTGCCCAGGTTAATCACTGCAGACAGGGACACCACAGCGGTACATTGCACCGTAACACCAACCAGAACAGTTTCAGAAATTAAATGGGCTTTGTGGAGATCAAGCACGTTCATCCACTCGGCTCCAAAGCAAAATTTGAAGAGTGGATGTATCTGTCACCTATTTATACCTGTATGCACGGGGAGTGGTTTACAGGGGCGGACTGGCCATCGGGAGCACCGGGACATTTCCCGGTGGCCTGACGGTCATTCTGGCCTGCCACCTGCCTCTGTGCAGTCAATCGGGCTGACATGCAATAGGCTGGTATGCAACTGCGAATTAATTGACCGACTTATGAATCTACGAATTAGGCGGTCGTGGAGCGAAAATGACACCACCACATGACCAAACATCAGTGAAGCACTGCCAAATTGGCTATATCCAGAGGCAGACTTTATCTTAGAAAATAGCGCAAAAAAATGGAGAAGTAAACGGAGGAGCAGAGAGGGAATGTATAAAAATGAGAAAAGACCTGGCCACAGACGCAGCAAGTTGCTGCAAAATCCCAGCCATGTTCGCCAGTAAGGGAGCAGGTCGGTCAGAATTACATTTATATTTACTGTTTTTTTCATATGGTTCACTGAAAAATCAAACCGTTCAGTTCACCACACACGGTTTGGCACACGCTGGGACCGCTGTTCAACATCTGACATCTGTAATATGGTTTACTATAAATAACACATAAAACAAACATGGTTCAGTTAATATATGTTTCTGCTGATGGAAGCGCATTCTGTATCAGTGCATTCTTTTAAAGTGACAGTCTTTATATTAATCAAACAGCAACAACAAAGAAATCACTGCTCTTGATTAAACCTTTTTTTTTACTTTAATAAAGAATCATCTTTAATTTATATACCTGAAAGTCAGTTTATTTTATTTGTATCTTTACTCTGTTGTATTTATTTGTGCTGTTGCTTGTAGTTAGAATAATCTTAATAATATGATAATATATATATTTTTTGAAAGTATAGTTTTTTCCTAACATAGCACATACAACGGTACCGAAACCGTGCCAGTATTTTTTTGTGCCAAAATTGACCAGAAATTGATTTTCCATTTCTAGCCTACAATATTTGGCCTAGTGTACAATGCTTATTTATTTTGAAGGTGACGAAGGAAGCAACAGTAGCACTAGTGCTGTTAGTGCTCATGCTGTTGAACAAGAGAGGGTGGACAGTTCAGCTTTTGAGTCAGAGCAGGAACCTTCAAGTAAAGTTTAAGCTATAAGCAAAACTAAACATGCTGGCTATACTCTTAAAAAAAAAAAAAAGTGCTTTTATGACTATACATAAGGTCATCAGTAGTAGGACTGTGATCATTGGGACATACAACTGATGGCTGCATAATTAATATAGATTATTGAAAGTGCTTATTTCATATTGCAGAGAAACTCAGTGTGCTGAGTGAGAGAGAGGGGGATTAAGGGAAAGATGATAGAGACAGTGAATGTCTTGATACTTCATTTTATTATTTTGCCGGTCCACAGTCTAAGGATTTTGATTTATTTTTAAATATCACCCAATTCAAACAACTGAAAGAGTCAAAGAGTTTAGCAGTCTGGTGGACACATGAATTGGGTGGTGGTGACTGCAGCAACAGAGGTGGCCTGGGGTGGAGTCAAATTCCCGGCCTGGGGTGCGTTTCTCATACAACGACATAGCTCGCAGTTTAACCACCATAGTACGATGCATCTTTATGAAAACAAACGACGTAGTCACGACTGTTTCCCGAAACCATGAAGTAACCAATTTTCTGAAACCAATTCTGTGTCGCAGATGCATAGTTCAAACTACGTTGGTTTGAGCCGTCATTCTTATTCTTCGATCTAATGGCTTTTGAAATGACGTTACGTAGGAGTCGAGTAATAACGAATCATTTGTTTGTTCTGAAATAGATTATACACACACAGAGTTAAAAATTTGCTCTTTTCTGATCCCAATGTCAATAATTTCACAATTTTAGATAAATACTATTCCTTATGTAATATTGATAGGCTACTTAACCACAACTGAAAAAAGATGGGTTTTGAAAAACTGTGATGTACTGTTTTGGATTGCTTATTTTGCTCAATCTTTCCTATTAATGTCTTCTTGCCATTCTGACGTGTTAATGAAAATGACACGAAAACCTCAATTTTTAATGCTTAAAATTGCAGTTATTTTCGAGAAGGTGGTGGAAAATAGTAAAGTCCAGCTATTTTCAAAGCTGAAAAATAGCATTACAAATGCTGACAAAAATTAAATCTGGGCAGAAATCACTCAAAAAATAAACGATGCTAGCTATGGATATGGACAAAGCCCAGAGAAAGTCAGGAATAAGTGGAGGGACTTCGCAAGTGTGAAAAAACAGAGGGCTGTGGCACGTAAGAGGGAATCAAACAAAACTGATGGGGTATTAGTTCAGTTCCTCCTGTCCCTACAGAGGAAGAGACAGTTTTGGCATCCTGGAGCCTGTTTGCAATGGAAGGATCCTTGGAGATCTGGAAACATGTGCATCAACCAGGCCTTTGCCTTCAAAGTCCAGGCCTCCAACATCAGGCCCTCTCCAGTCTGGCCCTTCAACATCAGGCTTCACATCTTCAGAGGGCAATAAGAAGAAACAATGCTTTTAATTCAGTTGTTAGCTACACTGCATTATTATGCTGTTGGAAATTTATGGAGGTGGTGGGTGATGGCCTAATGGGTGGGTAATGGAAGCATACATGACTCTTTTGTGTGGGCCACTTCTGCAGTTTGCAGGTGGTTGAAGAGGGTGCATGGCTTTGGTGATAGCTGGCTGCTGGAGACATGTCCTCTTCGCCCATACGTCCTTTCACCTGTGCAGCATCCAGCCACCATTGCAGTTTAAAGCATTTGTTTAAGCCGACACAAATTTCTGTTAAATATTTGGTTTCTTTGCCGATATGTATTAAATGAACACTTGAAAACATAAAAATAAAAAAACTTTTGCAAAACAGTGTATACCGTCTCTTTCTCTCTCTCTCTAGAGTGTATACCGTATATACCGTCTCACTCTCTTTCTCTCTCTCTCTCTCTCTCTCTATATATATATATATATATATATATATGTGTATTCACACACAAACACATTTGTAGAGAGTATTCTATATTCTAATTCTGTAAAAACAACAAAATCACTCACCTATTTATAAATTTTTTTAACTTTATTTAGGTACATTCATTTAAAATTAAAAATTTATTTACTATAAAAATAGTGTAATTTGAGTGTTAACATTTTATATGTTGTGAAAACCTCTAACACACTGTTTTACCAACATTGTTATATGAGACGTACGTATTTTGGAATGTTTTTAAATCAAAATTAAACAAAGATAACCCACTTGACAGACTCACTGTTTCTTCGAACAAACTAAACAATGGCTGCGTTCTAATCGGCAAGATTAAGGCTTTCAGAGGGCACTTCGAAAGGAGAATAATCGCGAGGGCCACGCTTCTATATAGTTTCAAACTGAATTTAAATCACTCAAAGTGGATGGTGAAATCTTCTAAAGGAATAGGGCACAGGGTCGATAACTCTGAATAGAACACAGCCCAGGTGCGGCGCAATCAATGACGTCGACACAGCAAACTAACGATGAACTATGCCTCTAACAACAGGTGGAGAGCTGCCGTTGCAACGACACAAGTTTGCGATGCAGTTTGTGAATGTTAGTTTGAACTATGGTTTTGGGAAACACCAAATCGTTGAACTACGTTGGTAACGACGGAACTTGCGACCGTAGTTGGCTAACGATGCTTTTGGGAAACGCACCCCTGATTTACTGTCCCAGTCCGCCACTGGTGGTTTAGGTATGCAAAATCCACTAGCCAAATTTAATTGGTGTTTTCTCTTAAAGTCAGAGAAGATTGGGGCTCCCAAGTGAATCCCCTAATGTCGAATAATGACAGATAGGGAACATAGGTAGCACTGTTTTACAGTCCTGTCCCACATATATTAATGCACTATTTACCTGATGATTACATTATTTTTAAATGAGTCCACCCCCCAAGATTACTGTTATAAACACGAGCCACGTCTAAAAGGCAAAGGGGGAGGAGTTGCTTCAATTTATAACAACGTTTTCAGTATTTCTCAGAGGGCAGGCTTCAAGTATAACTCGGTTTAAAGTAATGATGCTTCATATAACATTATCCAGAGAAACAAATGTTAATGATAAATCCCCTGTTATGTTTGTACTGGCTACTGTATACAGGCCACCAGGCCACCATGCAGACTTTATTAAAGAGTTTGGTGATCTTACATCCAAGTTACTTCTGGCTGCAGATAAAGTTTTAATAGTTGGTGATTTTAATATCCATGTCGATAATGAAAAGGATGCATTGGGATCAGCATTTATAGACATTCTGAACTCTATTGGTGTTAGACAACACATTTCAGGACCTACTCATTGTCGAAATCATACTCTAGATTTAATACTGTCACATGGAATTGATGTTGATAGTGTTGAAATTATTCAGCCAAGTGATGATATCTCAGATCATTATTTAGTGCTGTGCAAACTTCATATAGCCAAAATTGTAAATTCTACTTCTTGTTACAAGTATCGAAGAACCATCACTTCTACCACAAAAGACTGCTTTTTAAGTTATCTTCCTGATGTATCCAAATTCCTTAGCATATCCAAAACCTCAGAACGACTAACAGA